>NC_050581.1:87247976-87480714 GCF_011100635.1 Trichosurus vulpecula | reverse complement strand
CTTAAGCAGAGGAGATTCGTGCATCGTTAGAGATGGAAGGGGATTTAAAGATCTTATAGTTTCTACAGAAGTGGAAACTGAGGCCCAGAAAGGTAAAATTATTTTCCTAAGATCACAAACCTAATAAAATGTCAGAGTCAAGATTAAGCATTAGGAAGAGATGAATCAGCAATTCGTGAAAGGTCTAGATCTTTAGTGCTGGGTAGTCCTGAAGAGTGCCAAAATTGTTGAGGTTTCATGGTGTGTTGTGGTGTCACTATCTAAAGAATTTGAAGTGAGACCACCTCTAATCCAAGTATAGGTATTTATTGATTGATGCCCCTCAGAAGCGGGCTAGGTTTCAAGAGGAACCAGCAACTTGCTAAGACAAAACAGGAAAATCTATAGTGTAAAGATGCTGATTACACAACTGAAATAATGAATATTTTAAAAGGCAGGAGGGATTTGTTAAGAGATTAGGTAATGGGGTTCCTTCTATGGTTCAGTGGTCAAACATCCTGGTCATGCTGCCCCCCCAATTGGCTAGCTATTGTAGTCCTGTCTGGTCAAGATGGATAGTTAGGTATTGTGGTCCTGTCTTGGGATAAATGGATGGTCGTGGCTGAGTATAAACACACACCTGTTCAAATATGTGAATTGGATCTGGGGGCAGTGGCTAGCTAGGGGCAGTGGCTGCATTGAGTCTGCGGGTGTGGTTAAAGCCAGATTGTATGGTTAAATCAGGACACCTGCTGTTCAGTGGGGCCCATAAGAAAGTTAGAATATTGGGTCTAGGGGCAGCTTTATTAGGATTCCATCAAAAATGACCTAGGAACCTAGATCCCAAAGCTTCAGGATCAATTAGACATGGGAAATGATACCAAAGGGAGGGGATCCTTTGCTTTTGTTTGGGGAAGACTCTCAAACTGAGATACTTTGGGGGGGGGGGCAGGGCAATTAGGGTTAAGTGACTTGCCCAAGGTTACACAGCTAGTAAGTATGTCAAGTGTCTGAGGTCGGATTTGAACTCAGGTCCTCCTGACTCCAGGGCTGGTGCTACTCACTGTGGTACCTAGCTGTCCCACTGAGATACTTTTTGAGGAACATTAGGGCTAAAGTGAATTGAGTTCAAGGCCTGCCACATCTTGACTCTCTTATTCAACAAATGAGCAGGAATAGTCTGTGCCTTTTTCATGTTAGGAGACCAAGAGACGTGAAGATTGTGGTTCTTTTCTGTCCTCTCCTTGTGTCTGATCCGCTGTTAGAGAAGTACTTTTCATAGGTGGGTCCTGTCCTCAGAGGCCTATATAAAGCTAAGAGAACAACCAAGACAGGGAGAAAACTAGAGACCATAAGAGAAGATCAGTTCAAGGAACTGGAGATACTCAATATAGAGAAGGGAAGACTTAGGGTGAAGAGGAACACAATTGCCATAGTGAAGCATTTGAAGAGCTGTCACGTAGAAGAGAAATTATACTCATCCTTGGCCCAGAGGGAAGAGGTAGGAATCCTGGGTAGAATTTGTAGAGAGGCAGAGAGAAACAATTTTCCAGCATTTAGAGCTGTCCAAAAGCAGGGTGGGCTGCTCTGGGAGCAGGTGGAGGATAAATGTCGGGTACATTGTAGAAGTCCTTCCTGTTCCACTACAGATATGGATGCATATGGATATAGATAAGATCAATGGATTTTTTTTCTTTTAATTTGATTTATTTATTTTTAGTTTACAACGTTCAGTTTCACAAGCTTTTGATTTCCAAATTTTCTCCCCCTCCCTTTCTTCCCCGCTTCACCCCTCCCCAAGACGGCATGCAATCCGATATAGCTCTACATATACATTAATATGAAACATATTTTCACATTAGTCATATTGCAAAGAAGAATTATAACCAACAGAATGAACCATGAGAAAGAAGAAACAAAACCAAAAAAAAAAGAGCAAATAGTTTGCTTCAATCTGTATTCAGACTCTGTAATTCTTTCTCTGGATGTGGTTAGCATTTTCCATCATGAGTCTTTTGGAGTTGTCTTAGAACCTTGTGTTGCTGAGAAGAGCTATGTCTATCAAAGTTAGTCATTGCACAATGTGTCTGTAACTGTGTACGATGCTCTCCTGGTTCTGCTCCCCTCACTCAGCATCAGTTCATATAAGTCTTCCAGGTTTTTCTGAAGTCCTCTTGCTCCTCATTTCTTATAGCAAGATAGCATTCCATTACATTCATATACCACAACTCGTTCAGCCATTCCCCAATTGATGAGCATCTCCTCAATTTCCAATTCTTTGCTGCCACAAAAAGAGCTGCTATAAATATTTTTGTACATGTGGGTTAGGATCAACAGATTTAAAGTGGAAAGTAAGTTTGGTATCAAGACCTGGGTCTCTAGGCCTCAGTTTTCTCGCAGAATAAGGGGACTAGATCAGGGCTTCTTAAACTTTTTCCACTTGAGACCCTTAGGTGCTTCTTAAACTGAGTGTGGGGAACCTCTGGAGGCCAGTTTAAGAAGAAGCACTGGACTAGATGACCATTAACTTCCTTTCCCGCTCTAAATCTATGATCTAGTTAGTCATCTAGTCCAGAGGTGTCAAACACATGTGGCCAGCAACACTCTCAAGTACAATCTGAACGAAATTAAGATTTAATTGAGAAATATTTAACAAAATGAAAAAATATAGTAAAACAAATAATGTTAATATGTGGTTTTCTAAGTCAATATGTGGCCCATAGGGATCCTTTTATATTTGCTTTAATGGCCCACATTTTTATTTTGAGTTTGACACCACTGATCTGGTTTAAACTCTTCCTTTTTAGATGGAGTACCAAAGATCCAGAGTGGCTAAAGAACTTTTTAAAGGTTATATAAATGTCTCTTTCAATAGATATCCCACAATTCTATGCTTCTCATTCAAATGAGACAGGAAAAATAGGAAAAGGGATCTTCAATGAAAACCATGATAAATTAAACGGTATAGATGGGAGAAAAACATTTTCTCTGGGCAAGGAGCCTCCCAGAGAGCAGATACCCCATTTCATAGAAAGTCGACCTCCGCATTTAGTTTGCTTCAAGAATTTCTAAGTCATTTTGCCAAAAATAGATTCACAATTAAAGGAAGAAGGGGTGGACAGGACCCTGATGCAGGCCCTTCAGAGTACTGACCACTATACTTTAATATATTTCTCTAAAGAAAGAAACTAATTAAGTGTGTCCATGCTAAAATGATTATATGGCTTTTATCAGCCCACTCAGGGAATGTGAGACCCACAAAGTCTGAGAAACAAAAATTGGCCAGTAGTAGTGTGTTTAATTGTTGTCTCTAATGAATGTCTTTTGTTTTGCTCTGTCCTCCATCAGAAACGTTAAGTGTTAATGTACACTGTATAATCTATCTGGTGGCTAACTAGCTTAATCCATCACACACCATGGGAAAAAATAAAAGCAGGCTGTAGTGACAAGTTAATGGTAGATGCAAGAAATAAAGTGGGGAAATGCACTTTGATAGATGATGCAGAACTCTTTGGTGCAAGTATGGATGGCTGCTGTCTCCCTTTATAGAGTGGCCAATCAAAGCAAAACAGATCCAGTAATTTAAAACTTGAAGCATAATCCCTCAATTAAAAATTTAAAACTCAAGTTAAGTCAACAAGCATTTATTAAGCATTTACCATATGTCAGGCACCGTGCTAAGGACTGGGAATATAAATATAAGCAGAAACAAAATTGGTCCCTGTCCTCAAAGAGCTTTCCTTCCAATGACAGGAGACAACATATAAAAGGAAGCAGCAAATCAGAGTGGGGGGAGAGAGCAAAGGTTCTGGGGCATAGTGGAGAACATCTGGAAAGTCAAGAGTGGAGCCCAGAGAGGAATATAGTCATGACTGTTCGGGGCACTCTTCTTAAAATAGAGATTTGGGGAGGAAATGACCCATCAGAGGAAGGGACTGAAGGCTATAGAGTGTGTCACATTTGGATCCAACAACAAAAACAATAGTCAGTTACATCCAGTTCTTAATTTTCTGCAAGCAGTTCAGCCACACCCAACTGGGCTTTTAACTTCTTGATGACAAACTTTATTCTGCCAAGTTCCTTTGTTGTTATCAACACCGTTATTTGTCCTTACTTTCTTATAAAGTCTGTTTGACAACTGCAAGCTAGAAGACTTAAAAAAAAAACAATGTTTTTATTGATGATACCATAATCATTTCCCAGTATGCCCACCCCCATTAAGTTTTCCTTGGTAAAAAAAAAAAAAGAAAAAGAAAAACAGTCATAGCCAATTAACATAGCAATTGTCTATTAGGCCATGAAACATTTTGTGCCCCCAGCTCTCTGCAGAAAGGTAGGAACTGAGATTTATCAATCGTTCTCCTGGACTGATTGGGTATCACTATTACTCACAGTTCATCCATTTTTCAGTGTTTTTGTTTACATGATGAGAAATCTCTCTCTCTCTGCCAGTGCAAATCAGCAACCACTCTGCAACTGAAACTCTTAGAGAATTGCCTAGTGCACTCAGAAGTTGTGACTTGCCCAGGGTCACACCATCTGTATGTATTAAAGGTCACACTTGAACCCCAGTCTTCCCAAATCCAAGACAGTTCTCTGTCTCCATGTTACATCTGAGGTAATAGAGCCCAGAGAGGTAAAGTGACTTACCTACAGTTATACAACTGATAAGTGTCAGAGCTGACCCTTAAACTCAGGTCTTCTGACGCTAAGATCTGCATCTACTACACCACACTGCCAAAAATGAAATGAAGAGTACACAAGTTATGTCATGACAGAGTTGGTAGCTGACTAGGTTGTCCACATCTTCACAAAAATTTCCCTAAGTTCCTGGTGACTATTAGACAAACCTTGTTTCATGGTTGAATTATGGTCCAGGGGACAGCTAGGTGGCACAGTGGATAGAGCATTGGCCCTGGAGTCAGGAGGACCCAAGTTCAATGCAGCCTCAGACACTTAACACTTTCTAGCTGTGTGACCCCAGGCAAGTCACTTAAGCCCAATTGCCTCCCCCCACCCCCTAAAAAAGAGTTATGGTCCAAAGGAATCATATTTGGCAAGACTTTATTTCTGTTCTCTGTGAAGGCCTTCCTCCAAAGACTTCTCATTATATGGAAGCTGGCTGTGCCAGTGGAGTATAACCCTTAGGAGAGCCCACCAAGCTGGAAACAATTTGGATTCAGGGACAGACTATGCATCTATTGTCTGCAGTCCAGCCTGGCTAAGTGAGGAAATTCATCACCAAAAGGTTGTCCACCAGGGGATGTTTTTTTTGTCACAGTATCCCATGAAGACTATCTATTGGAGCTTAAAAGGGTTATGGTCTGTGATGGGGGAAGGAGGACCTACACTCATTAAATCACAGCTTCTTAGAGTATTGAAGCAATGATTTCCATTTTGGCATGCATAGTAAGCTATTTCAAAGGTCAAATCCACTCTCCTCCAGATACTTGTAGGGGGTGCTAGCAGAAGGATTGCAAAATGTACTTGGTGCTTTATGCTAAAGTCAGCATCCTCAAGCATAAATTCATTCCTACATTTGCTCAGCTATTCAGTCTCTACAAATGCAAGACATATTGCCTGGAAAATATCCATCTATTTTGCATACACAACTTTTCACATATGAGAAAAACGTGAAAAGAAGGGATTTAGAAGTGCCTCTGACAATGCCCAGGTCTGTAAATAGGAGAATACCAAATTTTGATTTCCACATTCACTGCACAGACAAATGCTGGATTGGCTATTTTCCCAAACATTTCATTGTTAAACATGGCACATATCTGACAGAGTTTCACATTAGTCTAATACTACAGATGGAGCCAATCCTGCACAAATCAAGAAGGTGCCGATAGCTCAGCTTATTGCAGGCTTGGTGATTTCCCTTGCCTGTTATGTCACATTTGACATAAGGAGAAAGTTTATTAAGGAGAGCATGTTTTGCATATGCCATACCTGCAAAGAGCTAATGGTGTTTTGCATTTCCATTTTGTAATATGTGTGCTGCTCAGCTAACATGTAAAATATTGGCATGTCCTCTCAGATGTTCTACCATATAAGTCTTGGGACAATAGAAAACCCCAGTCTTCCTTTTTAATATGCATCCGTTCAGTTTGTGGCCCAATCAGAGCACTGGCTGGAAACACAGGCACCCAGGTGTTAGCTTGACTCTACCACTGATGCTGGATAATCTTGGCAAAGTTGTTTAACCTCTGTGTGGCACTGCTTCCCCTACATGTGTGATCAGCAGCCTACCTTCACTACGCTTGGTCTTACCCAGAAGGTCCTTCTCCCTGTATTTCACAAGACAGTTTGGAATAGGGGAAAGAGCACTGGTCTTCCAATCAGAAGGCTGAGTCCTAAATCTGGTTCTACTTACTATCAAGGCAAGTTACTAAGCCACTTTGGGCCCATTTCCTCATTTATGATACATGCATAAATAATACTACAACTTCCTACCTCATTGAAGGCACTATATATGGAAGTCATCATTTTTTCTGAAGAAAGGTATGTGTAATAATAACTAATACTTTTATAGCACTCAAAGGCTTATAAAGTGCTTTACATTCACCATCTCATTTGACCCACATGATAATCCTGCAAGATCATAGTTCCACTGATATTACTATCTCTGTTCATAAATGAGGAGCCCAAGGCTCAGAGGTTATATGACTTGTCCAGGGTTACATAATAGTAAGAGTCAGAGGTGGGATTCAAACCCATTCTTTGTAACACCAAATCTGACACTCCATCCACTGCCCTAGGCTGCCTCCCATAATAGGAGATAGGCAGTTTACCTTTTTTTGTTGTTCATGGGAGGAGACCAGTGCCTCATTAAAGGAACAGCTGATTTGGTCCTCAAATTTAGCCATTAGAAAACAACTCTTTAACATGGCTGGTCCCAGGCAAAACTGTAGGAGTGGGGTCATTTTCCTTCCCAGCTCCTACAATCACAAGTGTTAATTCCCTTACAGCATCAGTGTCTGCTGTCTCCTGTCCCCCATTTCTTCAGGGCCTAGATTTTTCAGGATTTCCTAAATTCATTTAAGCACAATCATCAGAAATAATGGTTTCAGGCAAGGGTTGGTAAACTATGGGTCCAAGGACCCACCTTTTTTTATATACTCTATGAGCTAAGAATAGCTTTTACATTTTAAAATATAAAATGTATATTTTTAAAATGTACATTTTAAAATATAAAACGTATATTTTTAAAATGTACATTTTAAAATATAAAATGTAAAAACTATTCTTGGCTCACAGGGCATACCAAAACAGATATGTGCAGTTTTTCAGCCCCTGGTTTAAGGTATTATGCCTTTTAGGGTTATTAGCATTTTAGTCAAGGATTTTTTGACCACTGAGAAAGATTCGAGTGGTAGAATTTGATAAATGGGTGAAGGAGAAATTTTGTTGCTAGGTGTACTCCAGTACTTGGTCAAACCATACTATGTGAGTGGCTACCAATTCCACTAACACACAAAGAAGTCCTTCACTTGAATTTGACCTAAATGGTCTTTCCTGATCCAGAAATAAAGCCAGTATATTAAAGTGAGCTAGCCAAATCCTCTGAGTCACCTGACTAAATGATAATAGGCCAGACTTCATGGTTTTACAAAAGGTAAGGAGTGAGAATAACATAGATTCTGGTGCTCTACCACATCTGCTAAATTTTTAAGAAATATATGTGTATTATGGAAATAAAATGGAGACTATGAACCCCCTTGTTTAGATTCAGTCCTGGCAGCTAAGGATTATTTTTCCATTGATCAGTTCTAATAACCTCAGACCCTCATCCCTTCTCAAAAATGTGCCAAATCCAGTTCAAATCTTGGATATCTAGCATACTTGCCATCTAGAAGGTATTAATGTTATATCTTTTTAACTATAACTGACTACTTTTTTTCTTTTATCTTTATTTTTGTTTTCAACATTCACTTTTATAAGATTTTGAGTTCCAAATTTTCCTGCTCCTTCCTCTCCCCCTCCCCAAGACATCATGCAATCTGATATAGGTTATACGTATGTAAACATATTGAACATATTTCCACGTTAGTCATGTTGTGGAAGAAGAATCAGAACGAAAGGGAAAAACCATGAGAAAGAAAAAAACAACAAAAAAGGATAAAATAGTCTGCTTTGTTCTGTGTTCAGACTCCACAGTTCTTTCTCTGGACATGGATTGCATATTTCGTCATGAGTCTTTTGGAATTGTCTTAGGTCATTACAGTGCTGAGAAGAGCTAAGTGCTATTGAAGCTTAAAACTGCCCTAAGACTTTTGGGACACCCATATTTTTAGGATCATTTTTAAGGATTCTGTTTTTATTATGTATAATCATCAAATTAGTAATTTCAACCAATAGCTCATGTGTTTGGTAATTCCCCTTATACTAAATTTATACGTCTGTTAAGTGAGTTAATCATTCCCCTAATATGGCCTTATTAAATACTTCTCTCTTCGAAGAGCTAAATCATATCTTGTTTTATAAGGTTCAGCTTATAAGTGCTCTATGTCCAATGCCTGGAGATCAAAGAAGTCCTAGCTCTCAAAGATTTAGGGTTCAGAACACTCAGCAGCTAGAAGTTAGTAGTAACTTCAATGTGCTTGTTAGTCTTACCTGGTACTGTAAGCACAGGACATGGACAGTGTCTTTAGCCTACAAATGCAGTAAGATATTACCTGTTGTCCTTCCTGGTGTCAGAAACCCAATATGTGACCTCTAAGCCTTTATCAGCACCTCACTTCTCTGAAAATCAGTTTCCTCATCTTTAAAACTGGCATCATGGTTCTACCACTTTCCTCATGTGGCCATTGTAAAAAAAAAAAAGTGCGTTGTGAACCATAAAATGCTTACTGTAGAAATGTGAGTTATTAAAATGTCTTCTTTTTATGGGAATGTAGCATTAGTACACAAACTTCATTGCAAGTAATTTTCTTCTGCTGTTATATCATCTGATGAGACAGTAAAGGGGAAAAAAAGATACACAACTGCTGACAGGGATTGTAGGTCTGAACTGATATCATTAGACTCTATGAAGGGGGAGGAAAATTATGGAGTTCAGTAAAATTCCTCATCTACCTTTAGCTGATGACTCTCTAGCCTTATTTCACACTACTCTCCTTCATACACACTACATTCCATTCGAACTGAATTATCGTCTATTCCTCAATTTTATCCTGCCATCTTCCAAATCTATATATTTGAATAGGCTCTCCTCCAACCCTGTGGAATACATTCCCTCCTCATCTTCACCTGTTAAAATCTTCTCCTTCCAGGATCAGCTTAGGTGCTGCCATTTCCATGAAGCCTTCTCTTAACCCTCTGCCTCTAACTGAAATTTTCCTAGAGCACTGCTGTCAAACTTAAACCTACTTTGTATTACAGTTATCACCCAAAAAGAAAATAAACCTCATCAGCACTAATTAAGCCCCAAAACATCAGAGAACACATCACAAGTATAGATTGTTTTTTTCCCAAAGTCAGAAAGGAGGGTGGAAGAAGAGACTAAACTCTACATAAGGATCCCTGCAGGCTGCATGCACATCAACTTAGTTTTAAAATGTGATATTATCTACTTTTTTTGGTATTTACATTTGTTTTGCTAAATATTTCTCAATTACATTTTAATCTGGTTCAGGTCACACTAGGGAGAGTTGTGGACCTCATTGTGGTCTTCGAGTTAGATACCTCCATTCTACAGCAGTTCATCTGGACTTCTCCTGGTACTTATCTCTGTACATTTCAAACCAGCCCTCCATCTGCCCCCAAAGCAGATGGTAAGCTTCTTGAGGGGAAGAGATGTACTGTTCTCCCTCTTCTTTGTCTTTGTAGTTGTTGTCCATTGGTTTCAGGTGAGTTCAACCCTTGTGCAGTTTTCTTGGCAAAGACACTGGAGTGGTTTGCCATTTTCTTTTCCAGCTCATTTTACAGATGAGAAAAATGAGGCAAACAGGGTTAAGTGACTTGCCCAGGGTCATACAACTAGAGTCTAAGGCCAAAGGCCAAATTTGAACTCACAAAGATGAATCTTCCTGATTCCAGACCCATATTCTATCCACTATGCCAGTAGCACCTAGTCAAAATGCCTGCACATAATAATGATGATAGCTTACATTTCCCTAGTGCTTTAAGATTTGCATTGCTCATAGTAGGTGCTTAATATTTGTTGAACTGAATTGAACATCTTTAAGAGTTCTCCTACTTTGTATTACAGTTGTCACTCAACAAGAAAATAAACCTCATCAGCACTAATTAAGCCCCCAAACATCAGAGAACACATCACAGGCATAGACTGCTTTTTCCTGAAGTCAGAAGTAGATAACATTCTTTTCCTCCCTCCAAGCCTGAGAGATTAGAAGCAGATTGGAAGGACAAATGATCACATCCTGACAATGGAAAAGAAGTTGATGGATCGGTGGAATACAGTGGCTTTGCTCCAGGGCAGAAAATCAAGAGGGTACAAAATGTACCTTTTTGTACTTCTCACATCCTACACTGGAGCGCTTCCTCTACCTCACTTGGCTTCCAGAGGCAGCAGATTTTTTCCAGGGTGTGCTGCCTTCAGAAGCTGTGCCTCAGCTCCACTTTTGCCCCTTCCCCAGCAAGAGCCAGCTTTCAGGAGTGTAGAAGCCTCAAGGTTTACTTCCTCCTCTGGCAGCCACAACCCAGGTGGCCCTTCTCCTCCCTCCTCACTCCAGCCCACTGTGCACCAAGCGCAGGAGAGTGCTAGCTACAGCTCAGTTAATTGGTCAGTTCAATTTAACAAACATTTTTTGGACACCGTCCTACTAAGTGCTGTGTCCTATGTTCAGGACTGGGGATAAAAAGAGGGAAAGCGACCCGATCCTAGCTAAAAAGCTTTTCATCTAACAGGAAATGGGACAAGTTGCTACATTACAAGGCATGATGGAGAGATCCGGACATGATGTTGTAGTCGAATTTTGGAAGGAAAGAGGTTACTGTTAGCTAGGCAGATCAGGAACTCTTTATGAAGGAGGTGGAACGTGACCTGGGCCTTGAGAATTTCGACAAGTAGAAATGAAAAGGAAACATCTTTGGAAGTGGACAAGGGCTGGACGGTGATGCGAAACAACTAGTAGTCCAGTTTGGTTGGAAAATGGAATTCATGAGAGGGGGTAGTATGAAATAAAACTGAAAAGGTCGGCTCTGGCTTAGTTTGAGGCATTTCACATACCTGCCACAAGATTAAAGCAGATCTGTACTATAAGCTCAGGAGGAGTTACCGGCTCCTGACTAATACTCAGGAGACTTGTGGCTGGGCATGACAGGCCTGTTTCTGGTAGTAAAAAAGATGCCAAGTGCTAACTTTTGAGGAGCATCAGAACTTGTCCATGCTGCCAACCCCTTTCATCATTTTCAATACCTGAGCCTTGGCTATAGACCATCTCCATTTAAAAGAAAAATTGAGATTCCCCTACTTATCAGGTTCCAAAGTGCTGAAGAGACAGCTTTAAAAGTACCTGCCTATCCTGGAAAAGGGGCATGGCAAAACGTCCTCCAGCTACTCTAGTGACTCCTTATGATAACTGGCAAGAGTTCAGCAAAATCAATCAGATGTCCTATTAAAAATGCTGGTGATGTACTTATATTTAGCTTTCAAACATTATTTATACCCATGTGGACATCTGAGCCTGAGCCAAGTGATTTTTTAAAAATGCAGGTATCACCTTCCCTCTCACGGAAAGATCAGAATAGGCAAAAACATTTCACCAAAAAGCTTTTCCCACCCTTATTGGGAAATCTCTGAAAGGACCTCTGAAAGCATGGCCCCCAAATGCCAGCTCAGCTGTTCCATCTTTAGAGGAGAGAGCTACAACAGGCACATCCTTTCTCTCTTTTTTGGCTCCAATCCAAGTACAGGGACCAAACGGCAATTATAAGCAAGTGACCACTAACAATCGGGCCAACATAACACTTGTGGAGACATCTTTATATGTTATGGCTCTAAAGTGAAGTTCTTAACCTGGGGCCCACAGAGCCCAAAGGGGTTTGTGGATGGATTTTGGGGAGTCTTTGAACTTGAAGGGTGGGGAAATTACATTTTTATTTTCACTATAATTGGGTTCCTTTGTAATCCCATATATTTTCTTCTGCGCTTTTTATTTTAAGAAGAGGTCCACAGGCTTTGGGCAGCTGGGTGGTGGAAGATTTCATTCAAATCCAGCTTCAGACACTTACTAGCTGTGTGACCCTGAGCAAGTCACTTAACCCTGTTTGCCTTGGTTCCTTCGACCGTAAAATGAGCTGGAAAAGGAAATGGCAAACCATTCTAGTTATCTTTTCCAAGAAAACCCCAAATAGACTAACAACAACAGCCATAGACTTCAACAGACTGCCAAAGGGGCCCATAACATAAAGAAGATTTAGAATTCCACCTCTAAATAAGCAGCTATTTCTGTCCCTAGACTCCCCAAAGGTCTATGCTTGGAATAATTCCTAAGAGAGGTGTAAAGTAGTAATAAAATGTAGAAGTTGGTCATATATTATAGCTAGTAGGGATCTTCTACATTAGCTTGGCCAGCCCCCTCCTTTTACAGAAAACTGAGGCCCAGGGAGGTTTCATGTCTTACCTAAAGTCCCACAGCTTATTGGTAAGAATCAAATCTAGGTCTCTTCACGGAAGTTTCAGAAAATGTGAGAGGACAGTATACCATGCCATAATGAGCTCTGGGTCAGGAATTTGCCTGCAGACAATGAAAAAGTTTGAATCTGAGCATCCATACTGATTTCTAAGAAATCATGGGCTTTGGGGTTATCTGCAGACAAAGGCGAGGTTTGAATCTGACCTATATCGTGTATCTTTTGGCTCCTAAACAAAGGATTTGGGTGGCCTGGTCTTGATGATTCCATGAGGGTGTCCAATCCATACTAAGTGGACTAATATATTTGCTTTTACTCATTTTCTAGCATTTATATAACACTTTAAGGTTTACAAAGCACTTTACAAATATTATCTTATTTGATCCTCATGACAACTCAGGTAAGTAGGTGCTGTTATTCCCATTTCACAGATGAAAAAACTGAGGCAGACAGAGGTTCAGTGACTTGTTCAGGGTCACAGCTAGTAGATGTCTGGGGCTAGATTTGAAGCCAAATCTCATACTTTATCCATTAGAATACCTAACCACCTCTATCATGATTAAAGAGCTTTGCACAGATATGGCATATTTGTGTGATTAAATTCTATTAAAATTTAGTAAAGATGGTAGAAGTATGGGGTTTTTTTCCTAATGGGTAACATCCTGTCTCCTAACTGAGACAATATCAGTCGGATCACTCTATGCCCCCTAAGCCTTTACTCTAACGAGATTGGCATTACCACCCACAAAAGAGATTGAACAGGCCAAAAGAGCTAGCTGGCTCTCAGAGAGCTATAAATGTTTTCTGATATTGGGTGAAGGGCACACCACCTGGAGTGAGTATACTGACAGCACTTGGCCCCTTTAGCTGAATAAGGTCAGGCACTTAGTCAACAGTACTACTTGGGGATCTTTTGGACTTGCTGTGGATTTTTTCTCTCTCCACAATGAGTCTTCCCACATTATGGTGACTGTTTTGGTAATATCTGTGTTCTTGGTTATTATTCATGACCCATTTACATATCCTCACAAGAGTCAGAGATCCAGAGCTTCTCCCAGATCCCTTCCCCAATACCCCTAGCTCACTGTGACCTTTTATCTCATCTGAACTCCTGTGGCATGTCATTTGGCACTTGTCAAATGTCCCCTTTTGTTGTTAGATCCTTTTTTTAAAACCTTATTCCCCTATCTTATCATATCTGGCAAGCTCTTTGAGGGCACTGGCAGACCTTATGGCTCTTAGTTGTCAAATCCCTGTAGGTTACTGATCAAGTGCCAGTAACTGGGGAATTTAACAGATCCCAGTGGAAACAACTATTCTAATCAGCTAACCTTTCTTTTACCGTCTTATGTTGGGCAGTCAGAAAGACATATGGGAGCAGGAAAAGGTGGGTGATAGCTTCAAACATACTTGGCTTTGCCTCGGGACATTGACATACTTCTTTCCTGCGATGGCTGCACAGTGGGGCATGGGGCTGATAGAGGACTTGGAGAAGTATAACCCTTTTCAGAGGTCAACACCCTACAAGGAAGAATCAAGTCAGATAAATGTTGGTTACCTGTAGTGAAGGCATGCTTTCCTCCCATCTCTTACCTGGCTCAGGCCACTCCTGGATTCCCATAACTGTTACATCTTTGTCTTGGGCCCCACCTTCCCCAGTGCTATACTGGTATGATTATACACAACTGAGGTGGATTGGCCACAGACCACCTGACTTGGGAACCCTTGTACGTAGGACACCTGGGATCAGTAGTGGGAATAATCATTATGGCAGTGTATAAAAGCCTCAGGGCATTCTGAGGTCTATGCTGTCTTCCTAGCCTGAACTGAATTTGCCGAGGTACCAGAATTCCCAATTACAATTCTGAAAAGATATTCCAGTCTCACCATCCAAGGCAGCCTTCCTTTGTGGCAGTGACATGGTAACAATGCCCCTTCCCTCTTTGTTCCACCAAAGGACCCCAGATTTAGAGCCAGCAGGAATCTTAGAGGCCATTGAGTCAAATCCCTTCATTTTATCAATGAGGAAACTGAGGCCCAGAGAGATTAAGTGACTTGCCATAGCCATTCATCCAACAACTTTCTCACTACTCCTAATAAATGTCAGAGGGAAGATTCAAACTCAGGTTTTGTTGATTCCAGGTCACTGCTCTCCAATGTGCCACCTAGCTGCCTGACACTAGAATTAGAGACAGGAAGATGTGCCTGAGTTCCGGCACTGATGATGCCTGGCTGTGTGACCTTAGATATTTCTTTAGTTTTCTCATCTGTAAGATAGGGATAATAATAGTCTAGCTTCTGACTTCACTGTGAGGAATGCAAAAGCACAGACAAATACGAGCAATTTGTTGATATTGATTGAATATCAGCTCCAATGTTTCTGGAGACATCTGGATAAGCTGCACTAGGGTAGGGGTGGGGAACCTGTGGCCTTGAGGCTACACATAGCCTTCTAGGTCCTTGGGTATGGCTTTTTGATCGAGTCCAAGTTTTACAGAACAAATTCTTTTATTAAGGGGATTTATTCTGTGAAGTTTGGATTCAGTCAAAGGGCCACACTTGAGGACCTAGAGGGCCTCAAGGCTACAGGTTCTCTGCCCCTGCACTAGGTCATCACCTAATCACTGGGCTTCAACATGACCCATCTGGGTTGGTTTCACAGGGGCCCTTGGGTATCTTTTCTAGTAGTACCCTAGCACCACGCTATGAAGGGACTCAATACATGTTATTTGATGTTGAGAAATCCTGTGGTTTGTGACCAAGAGAGATTAAATGGCACTCTTTGACCCTTTGCACCTGGTTTATTCAGTCTCTTTGCTACACTTACTGCTGAAGCCTCTAATGATCTGTAGGCAGGAAGGTAACACTGAGTATTTGAGAAGATGACTTCTGTCAGTCCTTGATCTCCTAAGGTCACCGTGTACCCTTTACGGCTTTCCAGATGAGCAACAGGACCCAGCCATGGTAGCACTTGAAAGCAATTCATACTTAGTAAGTGTCCAGGCAAAGCCCCAACCCAGGTTTTCTGATCCCAAGAGGGGGTAGGGGAAAGAGAATAATCATTCACATAAAGCCTACTATGTGCCAGACACTGGCCAAGTGCTTTGCAAATGTCTCATTTGATCCTCAAAACAACACTGTTACTATCCCCTTTTTATAGCTGAGGAAACTGAGGCAAAGAGAAGTTCAATGACTTGCCCAGGTCACACAGCTAGTCAGTATCTGAGGCTGGATTTGAATTCATGTCTTCCTGACTCCAGGCCTAATAGTCTATCCCCTGTGCCACCTAGCCACCTCAAGGTCATGAAAGAATCTTGAAAATATATGTGGTTTACTCACCTAAGTAATCCTAGACAGATAAGTATTTTTTAAGTACTTTTTGATGTCTTTTTTTTACATAACCATAATTTTTCCCAGTATCATTCCCCTTCCTCTCAGAGAGTCATCTCATATAACGAATCCTATTTTTAAGACAAAAAAGAGGAAAAAAATCAGCATAACTAATGAGTACATTGAAAAAGCCTAAAAATATGTGCAAAGCAGAACACTTGTTGACCTAAACCTCCACAAAGGGATGGGGTAAGAGTGTTTTTTCATATCTCTTCTTTCAAGCGAAACCTGTTCTTTTTTTAAAAAAAATTGTTTTAATACATTCTAATGATATACTTCGGTTCTTTTGCATCACCATAGTTCCACTAGTATTCTTCCCCTTCTACTCCCAGAGAGCCATCTTATATACCCTCTGGTATTTTTTTTAAGACAAAAAAAATGGAAAGAAAAAAAGCAGGGGGGGGGGCGGGAATCTGCAGTACTGATTAATACATCAAAAAAGTGAGAATATGTACAATGTGTAACACTTGTGGACCTCCCACCTATGCAAAGAAGAGATGTAGGAATGTTTTCTCATATCTCTTCTTTTAAGCCATTCTTGTCCTTTAGAATCTTAGAACACTCGATTTTGATTTTTTTTAATGTCCATTCTTTCCATTCATACTAGTGTAGTCAAGTGTATATTGTTTTCTTGGGTCTGCTGTCATCACTCATAATCAGTTCATGTAGATATTTCAATGCTTCTCTGTATTTAGCCAAAATCTTTATTTCTTAAAGGACAATAACATCCCATTATATTCATGTACCATAGTTTGTTTAACCTGTAATCCTTAAATTATCTCTACACATCTTGTCTTCAAGATCAATATGCTTCACTTATATGGAGAGTTGGCTTTATTTTAATATTATTGCTTTTTGCTTTCCTTTTTCCAGATTGTCTTTCATTTCCATGTATTTGCATTCCCAATCGATTGTCCTCTCTTCTGTTTCTTTGGTGAAACTTGCCACTGGGGATTCAGTTTTTCTATTCTGTTAATTATTTCTGCTTTGTTAGCCATAAATTCTTCTCTTGCAATTTCTTCTTCTCACAGTTTCTCTTTAAAGCCATTCTGAATCATGTTGCTGTGGTTCCATGCTTTTGCGAACATCCCCAGGGTGCTCTGCATCATCAGGTGTTGATTCATTTTCTTTTGTCTTGCAATATTTATTCATAGTTTCTGGACTCATTTAGTTGTTTTGTGATTAAGAACTTCCTGATTGGTTTATCTGCTTATGCTGAGGGTCTTTAACTGAGTTTTCTTCCTCTCGAGATCTTTGGTAATTTCGTCCCTTCTCTCCCTCCTCCCACTTATACACCTTTTTCATTCCCTTTCTTATTCCTTCCCCTTTGGTGGTTTTCCCAGAGGGCTAGGTTTCAAAGCCTTCTCAACCTCCTCCCACGATGGGAAATTCATGTTTCACTGGTCTCTCTCCCAAAGTGACTTTTGGTGGGGACAAAGCTGGCTGGATGCTGAGCTCTTTCCCTCAGGCTTAGTGGAGTGTCACACAGTCACATACGGCTGGTATTGTATCCCAGTTCCCTCCATTTCCTTAGTTTTCTGGTTGAGCTCTATTATAGCACATATCATTGCTCTGCTGCTATCCCAACTCAGAAAATGTCTGCCTGGTTTTTTGTGGCACCGGGAGGAGGCAAAGGTGGGTAGAGTTATGTTCTGTTGTAAGCCTATGGTTGCAGTCATTAGTAAATTAAAATATATTTGCATTTCCCCAAGTATGATTAAATTTCCTAAGGGTCACATTTCACAGCAGGAACCAACCTGAAAGTGGATAACAATTTTAATTAAAGGAGGCCTACATTTTGCTCCATAAGCCATAATTCAAGGGCAATTTAATATATTTCAAGTCATTCCCACTCAAATTTTCAAAATATTCTTTTTCTCCGAGATTTACTGTCAAAAATATTTTGCAAGTCAGCTTTTCAACAATACCTCTTCCTGACCTTAAAAAAAAAGTTATCCATCCCTCTTGTAAGTGAATTCTAATAACAGAATGTTTGAGTCCAACTGTAATCACAGAAATGTCTGATTGGCAAAACAAATCCTTCCAGAGCTATTCTCCACAGGATAGCAACCATAAGAACAGAACAGGAAGAAAGGAAAAACAAAAACCTTTCTGAAAGCTATCCAGTCTAATTGAGACACAACACCGCCCTAGATTTTCTCCTATGACGAATTCCCTCTGGCCTGGATGATCTTCCTTTTGAGTCCTGGAGCTGGAGCTGGGCCTGAGCTGTTTGTAGATACCTCAGAATCTAATCTCCTACCAGCAGAGGAGGAAATGTCCAGGGAAATGTGTTGGTCAGGCTCCATCTCCTGAGGGAATAGTATAACCTTTTGTTTACTGTAGCCCATAAGATGATCACTGGAATCTGGGACTTTTTTTTTTTATTCTTCCACTAGCAACTGATACAATTTAAAAAAAAAAAAACAAGGCCCTGGAAGAGTACACATTACATGCAGAGAACCACTGAGCATGAGGATAAGAGCAGCAGTGGTTTCTGAATTCAAGCACTTCATTTTGTTCTTCTCAACTCCAGCCATGCCAGGGTGATGACTGGCAGCACTGTTTGGAGGCACTCAGCCTGTTACTGAGTGCTGCTAGCTTGCCAAAGGGTTAGCTCTTACAGCACACCTGCAAAATTCCCACTGGGGCCACCTCGGAGCCTGAGGAAGGAGAAAACACTCAATCTTCTTCAATTAGCTTGACTGTATGAAATTTGAAATTTAGGGCCTTACATCTTTTGAGATCTTTTCCCTTTCTCATGCCCTTTTCTTCTCCCTAACCCTTCCCTGCCACAAAAACAAAGGGAAAAGAGGGACATGGGTCTGAAAGCCAGTCTGAACAGTCCTCCGAAAATTTCCCCCTTTCTTCAGCACTGGGCCCCACCCATACTCTTTTTTACTGACAGCCAGAGGGCATTGGATTCTAGGGCTAAATTGTGAATAGTCTTGCCACAATCATTGTTCTTTTTGAGATGCAGGGCCTCTGTTATATTAATATACAGGGTAAGAGTTTGTATATTTGAGACAAAGAGGCTGAAGAAGGATTTGTGAATAACAACATATATTTCTATAGTCTTTAAGACTTGCAAAGATCCTATTTTACTTACAAGAAGCCTAAGAAATAGTGCATGTATTCAAACCTGACCTTGGAGCCTGTGTATTTTCCACTACAAGATGCTGCCCCTCAGTGGTCTGTTAGAGTTACACAATTAAATAAATTCCTTGAGGGCAATGGCCATGGCTTCTATGTTTCTGTATTCTCCACCAAGCGGTAAACTCCTGGAAGGACTACTTGCTTTTTTTTTTTTAAATCCCTAGAGATTAGCACAGTGCCTGGCACATAATAAGCACTTAATATGTAATGATTGACTGGTAGTGGGGAATTCAAGTCAGCGCACATTTTTAAACCACTGTTCTAGGCAGTAAGGATGCCTAGATGAGCAGGATACAGGTGCTGCTCTCAAGAATCTTACCACCTACTAGGAGGGGAAGGAGGGACCAGGACACAAATTACTGTGATCCAAGAGAAAAGCAAGTGAAAGACAAAGGTTGCTACAAAATAGCTATGAGAGACTACTTAGGGAAGGATATTTGTAAAATGCCTAGCACAGTGCCTAGCACAGAGTAAGCAGTTAATAAATGTTTGCTCCCTTCTCCTCCCTTTCCCTGCCCTCCGTTCCCAGCTTCTAAGAGAAGAGGACACCTGAATTGAATCTTGAAGGAAAGGGAGGAGAGTTCAGCAGATGGGGAGGGGAGGGTGGAGAGGGACAGAGGAAAAGAGTGTACCCCAAGCATAGAAGACGGTGTGAACAAAGGTAGGAGTTAGAAGGAAGATGAAAACAAGCAATGGAGAGTAATCCAATTCGGCTGAAACATAGAGTGCTGTAAAGGTGAGTCATAGATGATAAAGGTGGGCAGATCAGTTGGAACTCAATCTAGATGACAATTACAAAAATGTATAAATTACCCACGTGAGTTGTCCAAAGACCGGAAATTTAGAGAGCCAGTGTCTTGTGGTATAGTACAATGTAAAGCCAAAGAAGTGAAAGGTGGCAACTTCTAGAATGTATTTACACTTCACATATATCTCTTTATGATGTAAAACTTCTTTATTGATCCTGTATAGACAAAAAAAAATCACATGCATAGCATGTAGTAATGTTGGTCCATTTGTAAGCTTAGATATTCCTTTCAGAGTAAAGGACACACCATGCAGAGCTAGGGCAAGGGTGGGGTGACCAGAGCTTTTCTCCAGGGGAACGAAATTTAGAGGGCACTGACAATTATACTCTAGTGATGTCAAACCAGTGGAGCTTAGCCCCTAGTTAGCAAAGATAATTAGTTAAACTCGGAAGCTTGAAGATAACCATATTCTATGTTCAAACCCCGGGTTAATTCTTCCTTCATGGCAGCATTGCCGTGCCCCAAGATCTATCAATATCCCCTTCACAGGTAGGTGTCCTGGTGTCTCCTCCCACCATCAGCCGATTTTGTCTTAAAACATTGGTTTGGGAGTACATTCTGTGCTGACTTTCCTGGGAATCCAGATGATTGGTATATAATTCTGCTTTAAGGTAGAATTTTTATGGTATGATCTCACCTATAACACAGATGGAGAAATCTCAGACAATCACCAAGGATTCTTCTGGCAATTACTGTGTTTTCAATGTTGCTGCACCAGGCAGTTGTTGGAGATGTAGAAGTAGCAAACATGGTCTCTGCCATCAGGAAGTTTACAAGCTTAGTCAGTAAGATAAGACTAATGACTAAGGGAAGGAGACAGGTATTTCAATCCGTGTGATTCTGGAAATCCTACCTCTAACATTTACTTAGTGTTGTTACCCTGGTCAAGTCACTACTCTGAGACTCAGTTTTCCCATTTATGAAACAAAAGTAATAATACGTGCACAGCCTACTGACAGTGTTATTGTGAAGAAAGTGATATGTAAACCTTAAAGAACTTGAGGACCTGAGTTATTTTTGCTGTTGATAGAGGCCTTAAAGACACAGGCTTATTCTTTAAACTAGTGTTAGAATGCAAAGGTAGCAATACTAAGAGGCTTCTTTACTTTTCTTGGTGTGAAGCCTGGGATAGCATTGGGGAAAAGGGTCAATTGGGAATTTGAATGTGCCCAACTCTGAATCAACACAGACCCTGAAAGATTCATTTTAAGATTCCATCCTATAGTCCTTTCACACTCCCAGGGTCTTTATAGTATATGTGTGTGAGTGTGTGTGCGTGTATGTGTGTACGTGTATGTATGTGTGTGTTTACGGTGCAGCCATCTGTGAATATCTTCATGAAACTAGTTAAAGCCTTTTATGAGACCCTAAACTTCTAGTTAAACTAATTTCCCCACTTATTCCTCCTCCCCCATGGAATTAGGACTTGAGTAAACAAAAGTCAGTCCTGAGGATGGAGAGGGATTCAGCGAGTGTGAAATGATTAGTTTAATAGGAACTGCTGCATGTCTCTGGCTTACAGACATAGCTCTGAAGCCCATATAATGCAGTCTTTATGTGGTAGTTAGTTAGAAAAGCCTATTGACAAAGAGTTGCGGTCAAATCATAGCAATGACCTTTCCTCCTAGAAGGAGGTTTTTTTCTGGAGTGATTTGATTACACATGCAGCACATCACCTACCCACGTTGCCAGCATGCACAACGCTTTTCCTGATGCCATTGCCCAGGCTGGGCCCAGGTTGTCTTTCCCCTAATATATGGTTGGATGCCTTTCTCGTTTTTATACTCTGTTGTCTAATAAAAAGGATAAATGTCCAGCCGGGTTGAGCACACAGAGGTGATTGCTTCCTGAGTACCTGCTGGCCAAGGCTACTTTGGAGGATAAATCTGCCCTGGACCTGGCTGGCACCACAATTGGCAATTTTTGCCCCCAAGACAAAGAGTATAAAACACCACCTCAATTGGGGGCGGGATAGAGAATAAAGGTGGGGCAAGGGCTCACTCCAACCTGCCATTTAGTAGCTTCCTATTTTAACTATTCTTACTAACTTGTGCTACACTGCTGAAGAACTGCCAATTTTGACCAAATTTGATACCCTAAAGCAAAACCCTGTTCATCCCAAGCTAATTATGGATTTTGGGGGCTTGACCTGGTACAGATGAGGTGTTGGTATGGGCTTTGAAACTGAGCTACTTTACCAGAAAATGTATTTTTGTGAATAATAGCTCTTCTAATTATAATTATTATATGTTGTTCCATAATATAAATATTATTATTAGCTCACCATTATATGAACTGATGGAAGCTGTAGTGGACATTGAATTACATAGTATGGTGTAATGGAAAGAGGGCCAGGTTTGTAATCTGAGGACCTGAGTTCCAATGCTGCTCTTGCTTTCTGTTACATATGCAACCACGGGCAAATCATTTGATCTCTATGGACCTTAGTTTCCTCGTCTGTTAATTGAGAGGCTAGAACTAGATGGTCTCTGAGGTCCTTTTTCTTTCTAAATCTTATGGTCCCGTAATGATATAGAAAATCACATTTGGGAAATTATTCGTCACTTTCAATAATCACATGACTTACTGTTTTAAAAACACCCCACATTTTTAACACTGATATGGTGGTGATACATAGCCGCAAATCATGAAACACAGTAATGACAGAAAAATCTAAAATGTTAGACAATTTTAATGTGATAATAGGATCATAAAATGGGGGAGTGTAAAGAGGCTATACCCTGTCATCAGTGATGATGTACTTTAGAAGATACATGTTAAAAGAAGGTATCAGTGACAGGTATAATCATTTCAAGCAATGTATAAATGCTAGCTATTATAATTATCATAAACAGATTGGGTCATATTTGAAGAATGAGGGTTGACAATGACAGTACTGTATTGGTATCCTTGAATTGTCGAAAGAAGCAGAGGAAAGTCTCCAGCCCCCAGAGTGGGTCTTCTGTGGAGGACTTACAGAAAGCCAAAGTCAAAAATCATTCGGTATGAGAAGACATGGCAGTATTATGAGACAAAAATCACAGCAATAAAATCACAGATATCAAGGAGAGGTAGATAGCATTCTGTGGATTATGAAGAACATTACAAATACTATGTATTTGATCCTGACAACACGTACAAATATTTTTGTTCCAATTTTATAGATCAGAAAACTGAGTTTAATAGCTCAGAGTCTAGAACTAAGGTCTTCTGATTTGTGAACCAGGTATTGAGGTAGGATTGGGCAGCTAGTTAGCACAATGGATAGAGCATCTTCCTTAGACACTAGATATGTGACCCTGGGCAAGTCATTTAACCCCATTTGCTTCAGTTTCCTCATCTCTAAAATGAAATGGAGAAGGAAATGATGAATCACCCCAGAATCTTTGCCAGGAAAACCCCGAATGGGGTCACAAAGAGTTGGACACCACTGAAAAAATGACTGAAAGACAATAAATTGGGCCAGGACTAGCTTGAGGCAAACTTAGTAAACAGGTTTTAAAAAACACTTTTAGCCTTTTGTACCTAGTGGCTCAATTGTAACCATCATGGTTAAGGTGCTCTAAGTTTTCATACTTCATAGATTCACAGTGTTCTCTAGCCTTTACTTGGTTCCACTTACCCTTATCAGATCTTAATTGTCCCATGTCTATTTCATTTCTTAACTGTCTTTCTTGGTTTTCTAAGGTGACTAGAGAGGAATAGACTTGAGCGAGCATGTTAGTGACTAATAGTGGCTCTGCGTAGTAATCTTCCCACTTCTACCCCTTTACCCAAGCACTGAGAGTTATTTAACAGTGAGCTGAAGTGAGTGATGGAATTTTCAGGCTGTGGGGCAGGGTTGGTGGGGCTGATATTTTGGAGCAAGAGGATCTTATATCATGTAAAAGCAGTGTGGTATTATACTAAGTTTGCTGTTTTTTGGAGTCAGAGAATCTGGATTTAAATCCCTGCTCTGCTACTTGCCATCTGGGTGACTTTGGGCAAACTATCTCTCTAGTTCTCAGTTTCCTCATCTGTAAAATGAAGACATTAGACCAGATGGCCACTAAGGTTCCTTCTAGCTCTGAAATCCTTTGACCCGGTGACATCAAGTATAGGCTTTCTGTTTAACGTACGTGTAAGACCCATCCCAGCATTGGTTAATGGAGAGATCCGGTTGATAAACCCACTTTTCCCATATTAAGTCCATAATGGCACATGGAGCTAACCATTCTTATCCAAGAAAATATTGATATGAATGCTGTTTTCCAAGAGTAGACAACTTCTGAGTTACTTTCAAGTTCTCAATCTGTGTTCCTATGGCAGCAGAGTTAAAACAAGATGCCGAGTAATGAATAGACAGCAGAGTATTGCAAAGGCTGTTCTAAGCCACCTTTTCTCTCCATCTAACTTTCCCCATTAGTGACTTCATCAGCTTAGTACTAGTCCTACATCACTAACTGCCTGTTGGACATCTATAAATGGGTAGGATAATGACAACAACAACATTTATGCAGTAATTTAAGGTTTGCAAAGTTCTTGACACATATTTACACATACATCATTTGGCTTCTCAAATTCAGCACGTTCGCAAAATGGAACCAGTTAATTTCTCTTCTAAACTCGTCTCTCGTCTAAATCTCCCTCTTTCTTTTGAGGTAACCACCATCTTTCCAATTACCCAGGTTTTACAACTTCCAATTTCTCCTTCATATTTCCTTATCCCCTACCACCATAACCAACCAGTTGCCAAGTCTAATCTACTTCAGTTTCATAAAATATCTCACATATATATGCCCCCTTCTCTCCACCCACATGGTCACCACTGTAATTTAGGCTCTCAATGTCTCTCACCTGGTCTGCTGTAACAGACTGTGTTGGTAACCAAAAATGGGCTCCTTAGCACTTAGTCAACAAGTGCCCTTGACTAGTTTGGCTTTTTCCCCTGAACTGAATGCTGTTTGTATGTTGGGTTGGAGTAAGCTTGTCAGCCCCTTCACCTTGCTTCCCTTGCTTAAGCTGATCGAAAGAACCTGTGCTTTCCTGGTCAACCCCTTCACCTTGCTTAAGCAGATTGAAAGAACCTGTGCTTTCCCCGGTGTACCTTACACCCTCCCCCCCCTCCCCCTGCAGAAGCCGGATGGTTAAAAACAGCTTCCGTTGGCACCAGAGGCTGCTACAGCTATAGCCACAGCCGAAGCTGAAGCAGGAGCTGCCGGTAGCAGAGCTGACCTACAGGAGGAAGCTGAACAAGGACTTGAGGCCAGTGGGTAATCCTTTTACCATAGAGGGGAAGCATGTATATGATTTTGCTGTACACCATCATGCTTCTCTGTGGCCTCCTGGTTACTCTTGCGAGGCTTACTTATTGGGCCTGGAAGCTTTTGATCAATATATCAAAATGGGGATGCTGGTTCATGGGTTGGTTACTGTGGAGTCTAAATATATGCTTTGATTCTTTTGCCTCTTACTTTGAGAGTTTCTTATATCCGGTGGTTCCGAACCTTTCAGACATATATATGATCCTCTTTGAAATTATAAACTCTGCCCTCCTAATACACAGACTCCTAGTAGGTCGACTCATCATGTAGTTTATGTGATTCAGGAGCTCTGCTACACACCACTGTTTGAAGTCACCTCCAGTCCAGAATCAGAAGGACAAGCCATGAACCAGCCAAGCAGCACTTATCCTCAGCTGTCTGGTTGGCTCTGGGGCTGCTGTTAATGCACATTTGATTTTAAACAGAAGTCAGAAGGCACAAATCCTATTCACATAAGGCAGTATCTTTGTGAAGACTATCTTCACAGGTAACCCATTAGATAAAAGTCCTAATCTTTTTTTTTTGACATGACTACTGCATAGGACCTTTGTGCCAAAACTAGGATGATGCTGAATAATAGCAGACAGGAGAAAAATTAATTCTATCTTGCTGAAAACCACAGATTAGACCTAAAGAATCTGTCATCTACACTGCCATCATAAAAGAGACAGTGACTTACGAGAAAAATGTGCCATTGGTTCCAAATTGTTTTTGATGGTTCTGATGGTGATGGTGTGTGTGTTTAAGGATAATTATATGGTGAATTTTCTCTTCTCTAATCTGTTTGTTTACAGAAAATATTGAGCATGCATTACACATCAAGCTAAATAATTCCCCCCATATCTTTGTACTCCAAAATTTGCAGTTAATTAAACTAATTTGTCTGTTTTTGTGGGTTGGAAACTCTTACTGTCATCCTTTCCAATCACTACTTATTTAAATTTCATCCTTGGCCAGTTTCATGATAATCTTTATCTGCTCCAGAGGATTTGAAATGAGAGTAAGACACTACGATCCCATTTAATTTCTTCCTTAAAGCTGGAAAAAGCCAAGCATCAACTGGCCAGTTAGATAACACAATTTCCCTCCTAGGTTATTTGCTTAAGATAGCTAGGGGCTAATTTAATTCCAGAGTTGCTTATTTACTGGTTCTGTTAGGGATTCCCTGCAGTTAAGGGTGAACTGTAGACCATTTCTAGAGAGGAGAGGAGCTTTTTGTGAAAATTCTCTCAAGCTGACTCCTTAACTAGGTTTTTCAAAGCAAAGAAACTTGCTTCTGCTTTCTGTCTTCAAAATACCCTACTCATTCTAGTTCTGACTAGAAAGCAGTTCCAAATTATTCAGATATTTTTTACCCTGTGGAGAAATAGCACCTAAAAAAGAATAAAAAAGGTAAAACAAATCTTTGTTCATACTTCCAGTTGGTTCCTATTGTTAATTTCCCATCTGGAAATAAATGGATTCCTTAAATAACATCCTTTCAAGTGTGTTAACTACGCCTACCCTTTCTTTACCTGATACAGGCTAAGTTATTTAACAAACAGAAGCAGCATACCTTCAGTGCAGAGAGTATCTCTGGAGATTTAGTCTTTATATCTTGATGGACTGCCATGTGGAAGAGGAGTTAGACTTCTCTTTACTGGTCCAAGAGGACAGAGAGCTAGGAGCAGTGGGTGTTGAAGATAGTTGAAGAGAGGCAGCTATCAGTTTTATGTAAAAGAAAACTTCCTAACATTAAGGCTCTCCAAAAATGGGAAGGGCTAGCTCAGGAAGTAGGAAGTTACCTCTCTCTAGAATTTTTCAAGTAATGACTTGATGAGGAGGGGAGGGGATTACTGTCTTGGATAATTTTTAAATGCTCAGCATCCCCACACCAATAGATGTTGCAATATCTTTAACTGTAATTGAAGTGTGCTCTTTAACGGCTACAACTTTTGTACATTCCTTGGAGTAATAGCCATCCTTAAAAACCACCAGATTTTTAAGAAACGACAAGAGAGAAGACTAGAGCACATGTGTATAGCACAAAATTCATCACTCCACTGACAAAGAACTAACCAAAGGAGAGGAAATCAGCTCAATCCAGCTTCACCATGTCAAGTCCAGATGTTCTGAGTTATCCTAGTATCACTACAAGTGTACACACATGACCACTTCATGCCATGAACATTAAAGAGTATTAAAATTATTACTCTCCCCAAATAATTTCCATGCCCCTATAGGAAAAAAAACCACATATAAAAGACTTACAAAACTTGGAGAGGAAAGCACTAGCTGGAAAGATGTGATGCAGAAGAAGCACTAAAGCTGAGCCCTGAAGGAAACCAAGGCTTCTAAGAGGTGAGGAAGGAGAACATTCTAGAGAGAGCCTGAACAAAGCACAGAGATAGAAGAGGGAGTATCATTTATGAGAAACAACAAATAAGCCAGTACAGTTGGAGCATAGATGATGCGTAGAAGAACAATGTTTAATAAGGCTGGAAAGGTAGGATGGGGCCTACACATTCTGGTATGAAAATGCCAAATAGAAACATCTATATTTGATCCTCAAGGTAATAGGGAGCCCTTAGAGGGTGGTCAGAAGTGCAAAATGCTGCAGAGAGCTCAAGGAAGATGAGTACCGAGCAGACCTCATGGCTTTGGCAATTAAGAGATCAATGGTCACTTTGGAAGGAAGAGTTTTAGTTCAGAAGCCAGATTGCCGGAGGTTTGGAAGAGAGAAAGAAGAGAAGGAAAGAAGGGAATTAATGTAGATAACTTTTTCAAGATGTTGCTTGAGAAGGGAAAACAGATATCTGGGGCATTAGTTCATTGGGACATTAAGATTCAGTGAGAGGTTTTTTAAATATTGAGAGTCTTGGGCATATTTTCTGAAAATAACATGTAGGTAGGGGGAGATTGAAGATTCCAAGAGCAGGGATGATAGTAAGGGGCAGTCTGCTGTAGATGATGAGATGGGAGAGGAAAGGATCAAAGCTACATATAAAAAGATTGGCCTTTGCAAGAAGGCCTCTTCATCAAAGCCTGGAGTAAAAGATGGAATATTAAGAGGTGAAGTTATTGGGTTGTGAGAAGGAACAAAGAGAGAGAGTTCAAACCCAATGGGCTTCATTCTAGAGGTAATAAGGAATCACCGGAGATTATTGAACAGAAGAATGGCATGGTCAGACCTGTACTTTAGTCTGTTGTTACAAAGAATTGTAAACAAAATAGGTACTCATTGATTGGGGAATGGCTATCTAAATTATTGTATACAAATGATGGTATATTAATGTGATAGAATGCTATCGTGCCATAAGAAATGATGAATGTGCTAGATGCAGAGGCACATGGGAAGACTTATACAACTTGACACAGTGAAATGAACAATGCTAAAATAATTTAAGTGAAAACAACAATATGAATAATTGAAAACTTCTGAACTCTGATTGAAGCAATGAATAATAGTGGCTTCCTAAGATCAATGATGAAATACACCTGCCAATTCTTGACTGATTGGTGACAGACCAGAGAGGCAGAATGTTACAAGCATTCTCAGACTTAGTCTGTTGATTTGTTTTGCTGGGCCATCCATATTATAAGAAATAGCTGGGCAGGGGGTAGGAGTGGGGACCGTAGTGGTGAAGAAGGAAAGGGCAGGTGGATAGTGAGATCTAAGCAAAAAAAGAACATAAATAAAACATTTTAATGTATAGAAGAAACCAAAAAGAAGTATAGTGGGGAACACGATCAAATACAGCAAAATTTTGTCATTGTTTAAAAATGTAATCTATGCAGGGTGTCCCAAAAGTCTTTGTGCAGTTTTAAGCTATTAAAGCTTGGTTTTAAAGCTAAAGAGTTGGGTTTTAAATAAATATCAATACAGGATGTTTCAAAAGTTTCAGTACAGTTTTAAGCTTTATGTTTAGTTTAAAACTGCACTAAGATTTTTGGGATACCCTGTATTACTAATTTCTTAAAAATCTTAAAAGTTTCTTCAAAATATATATAACATAGGTTCACAGTCTCTTATACAATCTTCTTTCTTGTTCTTTGTGTGTTAGAATGTTTGAGTTTGTTGATTAAATTTGCAAAAAAAAATATTTTTTAAGGAAAATCACCTTGCCATCCAGATGGAGAATAGTTTGGAGAAAGATGAGACTTGAGGCAAGAAGACTAGTGAGAGGGTGAGAGATGATGGGAGCCTGAACTAGCATGTGGGTGTAGAGAATGGGACAGATGCTGGAGATGTGGTGGAGGCAGAATTAGCAAGAGCTGGCAACTGACTGGATAGGAGGAGTGAGTCATTGAAGACTCTAAGTGTGGCCTCAGCAGAAATAAGGAATTTTGGAGGATGGCTGGGTTTAGGGACAGAGATAATGAGTTCTGATGTGTATACATGAAGTTTGAGACCCTGTGGGAATGATAAACAATAGTTTGAATATTAACAATATTTGAAATAAACGATAGGCAGATGGTGAAAAAGGACTGGAACTCAGGAGAGAGGCGAGGGCCAGGTAGAGAGTTCCGGGATCTGTGTTTTTCTATGTCTTTATTTGGGTCTCTGGTATGGAACAAATTGGGGGATTTAATTTTCTTGTTCATTCTGTTTCATTTTATTAGATTGGTTAACCCATTCACATTTAAGTTTATGATAGTTGGGTCTGTGTTTTCCTCCATCTATTTCTTTTGTGCTGATTTTCATCTCTACCTCCTTTGAGTCAGCACTTTGTCAATGCTATTAGTTTTAGTTTTGATTACACTAATTTGATGCTAGTCTATTCCCACAGGCTCTCCCTGTGTTGAGTTACCTGCCCTATCTCAAGTTCATGGAATTTACTTATTATTCATTTCTCTGGCTTTTTATTTATTAATTTTCTTCCTCTCGATCCTTCCTTTTTCCCTCCCAGATTAGCGTGTGATTCAAAGTCTTTCCTGCCCCGTCTCCATCCTCTTAGCTTAAGTGACTTTTTGTTTGTGGTGCTTTTTCCAAGATGCATTCAATTGCTTTATTCTCTTCTTCACTTCTATAGTCTATTCTGACTTGTTTTCTCCCATTCGTTTATGTCCCTCATGAAGCACTTGGTACTCCCTCTGGAGCATCAAATTTGAAGCACCTCCCCTATCTCATTTCAGTATTAGTGCATTTGTAGATACTACCCTATGTCCTTCCGCGCGTGCGCGTGTGTGTGTGTGTACTTGGTTTTGCTTTTGCAGGACCTTGTGTTACTTAGAAATATCAGTTCATGAAGGAAAAAGTGATGTGTGACACAAGTCACTCTATGTCCCAAGACATAAAGCCCCTTGTCCTTACCGTGACTACTCACTACTCTTAAGGCCAGTAATCCTATCTCTAGATCACTTATCATCCTCAATACCACTGGGGAACTGTACATTCTCTTCTGAAATAAGGTGTGTTTTTGGTAAACACAACCCTTATGCAAAAAAAGTAGTCTCACATTCAAATGAAACCAATTCCTCCTTCTTCTCACTATTGACATGTACTTCACCGTGCCATGGGAATATTACTTAATTGCACCTTTCAATTCTTCTTTATAGTATGAGACCTGCTTTCCATTTCTCCATTTCATTTTCTCTCTTCCGAGCTCCCATGCTTGATAAGGAACTGAGGAAATTACTGACCCTTCTCACCTTTCACCATTCTCCAACTCCCCTATCTATACCTTGCCTTCCTTCTTCCTGATCACGTGACCCACAGCTAGCTGCGCTGCCTCCAAAGGTTTTGAGTCACTTATAGGGGAACAGGAAATTTGGTCCATATAATATTCTATGGATTATATGATTATTATATTGTATTATTATATAATATTGGTATCATATATGTCATATATACTATAATAATTATAGCTGATTGTATGATTATCGATTTAAAAGGACAAGTAGGTGGCACAGTGGAAAGAATGCTGGGTCTGAAGTCAAGAAGACTCATCTTCATGAGTTCAAATCTGGCCTCGGACACTTACTAGCTGTGTGATCCTCAGCAAGTCACTTAACCCTGTTTGCCTCAGTTCCTCATCTGTAAAATGTGCTGGAGAAGGAAATGGCAAATTATTATCTTTGCCAGAAAAACCCCAAATGAGATCACAGAGTCAGACACAATTGAAAAATGGCTGGAACACATCAATTTAAAGCTAGAAGGGACCTTGAAAGTCATCTGCTCCTTTTCAGATGAGGAGCTTGAAGCCTGGGAGGTTAAACAACTTCCTTCAGATCACACTGTTATTAAATGGCGGAGCTAGATTTGAGCCTTGGTTCTTTCCACTACATCCATGTGCCTCAGTTATTTCTTCTTTCCCTTCTCCTAACTTTAAGATTCCCTTCAATCTTCAGCCTCCAAGATCCTTTTTGTCTCTTGGTGCTCACTCTTTGTCCATCGCCCCATTCAATTCACTTCAAATTTAAAAAAAGAATAGTCTAGAAACATGAGAAAATTGATTTTGTTGCTTAATCTTTTCTTGATAACTATACTTATCTGTTTTGTGCTTCTCTTGCTTGGAATTTTGCAAGACAAATATGCTTCTGGGTTGTTTTATGGTGTTTTGTTTTTTTCAATTTTGCAGCAGTGCCTCAAATACTACTTTTTTGTTGGCAGTCCACCTTTTTTCATTGATAACAAGGCTCAGCTTTGCAGAGTATGTTCTTTTGGTTTGCATCTTGTGCTGCTTTGCTTTTAAGAATATCTCATTATTCTTTTTCTCTCATTTCTCTTGGCTGTGGAGAAATCCTCTGTTAATTGAGATTCTTTCATAGCTGAAGGTCTCTCTATCAGCAGCTTGTCTCTACCTCTGTTCTTTGGCTCTTCCCCATTCTGCTGCACAGGTGATCCTTTTCTCCTATGTGAATCCCTAAGTGTCCTAAGACTCCCTGAGTTGAGGGGAATAGGGACAGGTCATGTCAGGTTGAAGCTCTGATGGTCTCTGTCCCAAGTAAACTCTGTGGGGAGAGCTGAATTTTCAGCTTCCACTACCTTAGACACAGAAGTCCCTTTCCTTCCAGCTGGCTCAATGCTGCCATATCTGCCTCCTCCTTTTCCTACCCCTGCAGAATGACCAGTTGTTGTACCCTCTTGTCTTCAGGTGACTGGGTAGAATCAATTTTTTTTTTGCCTCTCTGTGTCAGCTAGTCGAAGCTCCCATAGGTATATGGGCTTGGGGATTCAGCTTTAATTTCTATAGCTTGAGCCTCTGTTTCCTTTTTTGCAGGTCAATGACTTAATGCAGATCTAGCCCGGTGGCTAGCCAGATAACACTGGGCCACAGGAGCTGCCCACTTTTAACCCGTACCTGACCTTTACCTGCCCTCAAGGTTTGCCCTGAGTTCAGTGCTATCTTCTCAGTAGAGAACCCAGGCTTTCTCTAGCTCTGATTGCACACACCTCAGCTTCTTGAGGAACAATTCTATTTTTAACTGTAATCTAAGGAGTCTTTGTGGGGGAGATGGTAGAGGGAAGAAAGTAAATAAAGGTACCTAGAATACCAGCAAGAATCATGTTGGAACAGGCAATTGTAATCCTACACAAAAGGGAAGGCTGAGTAATAAAGAATCCTAGAATGATTAACCTTACTTGAGAGGCTAGTGCACAAGCTTCTTGTTGGGACCTTTACAACAGGGCTGCTCATGAGCTGTTTTACATTTACCCCAACACCAAGCACAGCCTGATCACTGCCAAGTGGGTTCTTTCCTCGTGGTGATTTCTGTCTCTCTGTGAGCTACTCTTTCCCTTTCAACCAGTCTGCTGCTGTTGCTATTGTCATCACATCTCTTTAATAGTCAGTCAACTAACATCAATTATATACCTACAATGTGCCTGGCACTATGCTAAGTGCAAAGAAAGAAAGACAACAAACCGTCCTTGTACTCAATGAACTCAGAATCTAAAGACAACATATACAACTATGTATAGACAAGCTATATACAGGATAAATTTAAGGTGATCAAGAGGGAAGGCACTCAGATGAAGGGGGATCGGGTAAGGTAGACATAAAGAGGGAGGGAATTTCAGGCCTGGGGGACAGGCAGCAAAAATATCTAGAGTTGAGAGATGGAGTATCTTTGCAAGGAAAAGCAAGGGGACCATTGCCACTGGATTTTAGAGTATTAAGAGGGAGGAGAGGAGGATAAGATATAAGAAGAATGAAAGTAGAAACAAGCCAGATTATGAGAGACTTTGAATGCCAAAGGGCAGCTAGGTGGTGCAGTGGATAGAGTGATGGGCCTCGAGTCAGGAAGACTCTTCTTCCTAAGTTTAAATCTGGCCTCAGATACTTACCAGCTGTATGACCTTGGGCAAGTCACTTAACTGTGTTTGCCTCAGTTTCCTCATCTACCAAGAAAATCCCAAATGGGGTCACAAAGAATCAGACACAATTAAAAATGACTGAACAATTGAATGCCAAACAGGATTTTTTTTATTTGGTCCTGGAGGTGACAGAGTGCCACTGGAGTTTATTGAATAGAGAGGTAATATGGTCAAATCCACACTTAAGGAAGATTTGTTTGGCAGCTGAGTGAAGAACAGACTGGAGTGGGAAGAAATCTGAGATGGAAAGACCAGCCAACAGGCTATTGTACTACTCCTGGCATGAGATGATGGGGGTATGTTTTCATAGTCCATATCTTTGTTGCTCTTGTGCCTAGGAATAGGGTTAATGCCAGTTGCCTTTTGAGCTCTTACAGAATCCTATATTAAAGGAAAGAAGACCTTCCCCTGTATACTCAAAGGCTTGCCAAGGAGGCCATGTGACCATGGCACAAACAAAGGTGTGATGGAGAAAACAGAATCCACATCACTCCTTTTCCTTCTCACACCTTGGGGCCAGATAGAAAAAGAGACCTTAGAGGCAGGGACGGCTCCTTTAATATAACTGCAGAGATAGGGTATGTTAGACAATAGGAGTGGGCTGACCATCCACATAGAAAATAGCTACTCTGCTATCATGCTGATCATGTGACCTATTTTTTTTCTTTTAAATAGTTTTTTATTTTTTCCAATTACATGTAAACATAATTTTTTATTAATTAATTTGGCTTTTTTAGTTTAGAACACTCAGTTCCACAAGTTTTTCAGTTCCAATTTTTCTCCCCCTTCCTCTCCTCCCCCCTCCCCTTCCCCACGATGGCATGTAATCTGATATAGGTTCTACATATACCTTCACATTAAACTTATTTTCCCAATAATCAAGTTGTAAAGAAGAATTATAACCAATGAAATGAACCATAAGAAAGATGTAACAAAACTGAAAAGAAAAGAGAAAAGGAGAGGAGAGAAGAAGAGAGGAAGCAAATAGTTTTCTTCAGTCTGCATTCAGATTCTGTAATTCTTTCTCTGGATGTGGATAGCCCTTTCCATCATGTGTCTTTTGGAGCTGTCTTAGAACCTTGCATTGTTGAGAAGAGCCAAGTCTGTCAAAGTTAGTCATCATAGAAGCAATATGTCTGTGGTTGTGTACAGTGTTCTCCTGGTTCTGCTCCCTTCACTCATCATCGGATCATTTAAGACTCTCTAGGTTCTTATGAAGTCCATCTGCTCCTCATTGTAAAGACAATTTTTAACATTCATTTTTTAAATAAAATTTTGAGTTCCAAATTTTCTCCCTCCCCCTCCAAGTTGGTAAGCAATTTGATACAGATTTTATATATATATATATACATATATATATATATATACACACACAAAAATGTAAGACATATTTCCACATTAGTCATGTTGTGAGAGAAGAAACAGAACAAAAGGAAAAAACTATGGAAAAAATTAAGAAAGTGAAAATAGTATGTTTCAATCTGCATTCAAACTCCATCAGTTCTTTCTCTGGATGTGGATAGCATTTTCTGTCATGAGTCTTTTGGAATTGTCTTGGATCATTGTATTGCTGAGAAGAGCTAAGTCAATCATAGTTGATCATCACACAATGTTGCTATTACTGTGTACAATGTTCTCCTGGTTCTGCTTGCTTCACTTGGTATCAGTTCATGTAAGTCTTTCCAGGTTTTTCTGAAATCCACCTGCTTGTCATTTCTTAAATCATCACATTCATATACCACAGCTTGTTCAGCCACTCCCCAATTAATGAACATCCTCTCAGTTTCCAATTCTTTTCCCATGTGGTCTATTCTTAATTGTAGAGTCACCTGATACATGACAATCCCCATTCATTACCATGGTGCAAATGGTTATATAATTTTGAGGGCTGGGGTTGGGGGTGGGGGAATGGCACTTGAATTAGGAAGAAAAGATAGTTACCAGGGGCTAAAGGGGTGGGATGGGGGAATATAGTCCAACCCATGCACCTCCCCTTCATCCCCACTGGGCTTAGAGTCAAGAACACTTGGATTCCAAACTTGCCTTAGATAAGTTGTAGCTCTGTAACCCTGGGCAAATCACTTAACTTTTGTGATCCTCAGTTTTCTTCTCTGCAAAATGAGGGGGTTGAATTCTGTGGCTTCTAAGGTCCCTTCTATTTCTAAATTATATGATCTACGAATGTATCCTAGACATAGAAGACAGCCAGTACAAAAACAGGGAGAATGGAGAGAATCATATGTGCAGTCCAGTATCACTATAATTGGATTGCTAAGTATAAAGATGAGATGTTGTTCAGTTGTGTCCAACTCTTCATAACCCCACTTGGGGTTTTCTTGGCAAAGATACTGAAGTAGTTTGCCATTTCCTTCTCCAGTTCATTTTACAGATAAGGAAATGGAGGCAAACAGGGTTGGTTAAGTGACTTGCCCAGGGTCACACAGCTTCTAGGTGTCTGAGGCCATATTTGAACAGATGAGTCTTCCTGACTCCAGACCCAGCACTCTATCCATTGTGCCACCCACCTGCCTAATAAAGAGGGGAGTAAAGTATTAAAAGACTGTAAAGTTAGAAAGGGGCCATGTTGTAAACAGCTTTATATACTAGATGAGAGTTTATGTTTGATCCTAGAGGTAAGAGGAAGTCACTGGAGTTTGTTAAGGGAAGGGGTGGTGAGGAGTGGGATGACTTGATTAGACATGCCCTTTAGGAACAAGTTTGGCAGCTTTGTGGAGGATGGTTTAACATAGGGGAAAGGCTTTAGGCAGGAAGACCAAATAGGAGGTTATTTCAGAAGTCCTAACAAGAGTTTGAAATGTCTCAGTTTGAAATGCCCAATAAGCAGTTGGTGATGTAGGACTGGAGAGAGACTAGACCAGGCTAGATGGATCTGGGAATTATGAGCAATAAAGAAACAATCATTGAACTCATGGGAGCTGAGGAGGTCACCACGAGAGAAAGTGTAGGGGGAAAAGAGAAAAGGACCCAAGACAGAACCTTGGGGTACATCCACAATTAACACACATGAAATGGATGATGAAGCAGCAAACAAAACCAAGAAAGAACAGTGAGACAGGTAGGAGAACCATAAAAGAGCAGTGTCTAAAAAACAATGGAGACAGTGTCCAGGAGGAGAGGGTGGTCACCAATGTCAAATGCAACAGAGAGGTCAAGGTGAATGATGAAAAAAGGCCATCAGACTGGGAGATAGGAGATTGTTGGTACCTTTGAAGAGAGTCCTTTTAATTGAATGATGAGGTTGGAAGCCAAATTGCTGGTGCTGAAGAAGAGAGGAAAGGAAGCAGAAACTAAGTATAGGTGGCTTTTTTCTAGACATGTAGTTGTCATGAGACAATAAACTATCCCTAATAGAACAGAACACTTCAAAACATTTATGGGTCAGCTAGGTGATGCAGTGGATAGAGCACCAGTCCTGCAGTCAGGAGGACTGAGCCTCAGACGCTTACCCTGGGCAAGTCACTTAACCCCAACTGCCTCAAAATGAATGAATGAGTAAATAAGGAAATAAATGAAAGCATCTATCCTCTAATATCCTGGTTGTCGGAACTCTAGCAGGGATTAGGAAGAAGACACCGAATAATACCCCTGGAGTAGGGTGGGCTTGTACATGTTTGCCCAAGACCAGGTCTACATTGGAAGCCTTGAGGCTGAAAGAAAACCTGTTCTGGAAACAGGCAATCATAGATTGTGTGTGCAGATGAGTGACACTGTTATATGATGTCTAAGGAATCTTCATGTGGCATACAGGACAGATTGGAGGACAGAGAGAGAAGCTAGCCCAGTGATGGTGACAGCCAAGGTCATGGCAGGGGGAATTCAGAGAAGGGGCCACCTAGGAGAGACATTTTGTTGGAAAAAAACAAAAGAGGTCTTGGTGATTGATTCAGGTGGAAGGGGAGAGCAGGTTAACAATGATGATATGTTGTGAAATGTTTATAAAATATGCCTTGCAAAGTGTTGGAAGCCCGTCCCATCTTCCCTGTGGTTGAGGAAAATAACTCAGAAAAATGGCCGTCATTCCTTCGGAGACTCTCCCAGAGCCCCTGCTGCTCTCCTGTGGACACACAAGTTGTGGGCACTGTCAAAGGCTCTTTGTGGCCTCAGTGAGGGGAGGAGAAGGGAGGGGAGGAAATGAGAAGTACAGGTGCAAACACCTTTGCTGCTGCCGCAGCCAAGTGGTAATTTATTGCTCCTGGACGCTGTAGCCTCAGCCAGAGTGCGTTGTTAGTCACCTAAACTTCCTACAGCCATTCCCACACCACACTGAAGGGATTCTAGCCATCCATTCCGCAAAGGCCAATGTGTCTTTGCCAGGCTAGCAGGCAGAATAAAAGCCACAAAGAATCGAGTGATGATGATAGAGAAGTGAAACTACAACCTCCTCTGAAATTCAACTTGCCCTGCTCTGGGTCATATGCAAAAATATGAATAGTGTGGGGTTTTGTAGTCCAGGTTGATTGACTATCCAGAGGTTGCTGGCCAAAATCAAGGGAGGCAGTGGGAATCGTTACAGTAGGTTCTAAACAAAAGGATTTTACAGAAAACATACTTCCTTTTTGGTAGCCTGTGCACAGTTTTTCCTTTCTTGCTTCTGTGATTGCCTTCCTCCCTTTCTCTTTTTCTCTTCATTTATTTATCTATTCCTCCTTCCCCTTCTTTCTATTTCTCCTGGTTTTTTCTTTCTGCATCTAATCCTCTCTCCCTTCCTTTTCTTCCTCTTTCTCTCCTTCCCTCTTTTTCTTTCTTTTTACATGCCTTCTTCCCTTCTGTTCTCACTCCTTCCCTTTTCACTCCCTTCCTTTTTCTTCCTTCCTCTCTTTCATTCCTGTTTTTGAATATTACCCTTATTGTTATTGCTATCCTGTCTCAATGTATCACAGCTCAAAAGCTCCCTTTCTGGAGTACTACACAGGAAACTTGTTCATCTGTAATTTTGGTAAACTATGATCTAATTAAACAATTTAGATTGAATATGCTAATGCTGAAGATCATAAAAAAAGAATAATTACAAAGGGACTTCAAGAGGATAATTACAAATGGGAAATGTTGAATCTGAATAAAATTCCTATTTTCTTTAATTACTGGAAACCCCATTTTAGCCAGAGATTGAGAATATCTTTATTTAAGCATTGTGAACCACAAGTGTCTATTCATGCACTGGAGAAAATACGATCTTGATTAAGCTAGCTTGCAAATCCAAGAGACTCTGAACCTCCAAAGCAACACCCAAGTTGATCTGGGACAAGTCTAGAACCAGAATTCTGGACAATTAAGCTGACTCAGGCTAGGCCCTCCCCGATCACTGGGCTACTTTTACACAGTAGATTAGCCAAATTCTTATGATGACAGGCACCTAAGCCAGGCTTCTAGAAGCAAGCCTTTTGGGTGTTGAACACATTTCTTCTAATATTTCTAGAAATATTTCTAGGGAAGGTGGGATAGATAGCAGAAGCAGTGTCCTTTCCATCTCTGTTGGGACTTTACCCAAATGGCCTGTAGGGTGGTTTGATTTTGGTCTCACTTGTAAAATTAAGGATCAGCTGAAGAAATTGGGGTTATATTTAGCCTAGAAGAGACAGAGATCCTAACAACTAAATATTTTGGGAGGGGTTATCATAGGAGTAAAAAAGAATAAATTTGTTCTGCTTAGCTCCAGAAGGCAGTGGGTAGACACCACAGAGACAGATTTAGGCTCCATATAAGAATAATCTAAAAATTCAAACAGTAGAAAATTGGAATGAATTTCCTCAGGAGGCAGTGGGTTGTATAAGGGATTCCTGCTCAGCTATGAGATGGACCAAGTAATTTCTAAGGTTCCTTCCTACTCTGATCTAATGTGATTCTGGGGTGCTATGTAATTAAATGCCTGTCCCATACTTTTCCTTTGCCTTATTAAATTTTCTATCACTCTATTCGTAGCTATACTCCAAAGCAGGCTGTCCACCCTTGGGACTAAGGATGTAATTCTAGATTGGAGGAAAGGGTCATACATTAAATTGGAGAGTGGCCACCTGTGGTATTCAAACTAGTAGACTTTCTCCTCATAGAACCGGGTTAGATGCAAATTTATAAAAGATCTGTGTTTTTGTCAGCTCCTAGTACTGAAAATATTTCCACTGAAGCATATCGTAGCTCATCTGAAACTTGGTAAATGTCATATTTCAGAGCTGGAAAGAAATTTAGTGGTCTCCTACTCCAGGTCTCTTATTTTACATGAGGAAAGTGAAGCTAAAGAGGTTAAGTGACTTGTCTGGGGTCACACGGCTATTGTCAGAGGCAGAATATGAATACAGGTCTTCCTGATTCAACGCCTATAACTCTGTCCATTATGCGCACCACCCCTGCTCTGGCTTTATGCCACAGAAATAGGAGGGGGCAACAGTGAGTCAGAGAGAGCCCTGGATTTGGATTTTGGCCCCAGCCCTGCCATTTATTGAATTTGTGGCCTTGGATAACTCCTTTCTCTCTGGTACTTAACTTCTCTATCTACAAAATAGGGCTAACATGCTTTTTAAGTCTCTTTCCAGCAAAATCCCAAGAAAGAAGGGAACTAAAACTTACAGAATTTCAAGGTAGAACATAAGCTCTACATCAAAGAAGCTGCTTAACTTTTGTCTTCATATCTTCAGTGCAAAGTACAATGACTGACACATAATGGGTTCTTAATACACGTTTGTTTATTGATGGATGGATGGGTGGGTAGGTGGATGGCCATGAAAAGAGTTGAAAAATGCAGCTCCTTTGTAGAGGTGGTAGACTATGGGTATGGAATATTACATATACTGTCAGACTAAGTTGCCATGTTAGTTTTGTGGGGGCTTTTTGTTTGTTTGGAGGTAAACAAGGTTAAGTGACTTACCCAGGGTCACAGGGCTAGTAGGCATCTGAGATTGCATTTGAACAGGCTGGTGCTCTATCCAGTGTACCACCTAGCTGCCCTGTATGTTAGTTTTGATGAGTTTCTCTCCCCCCACACCCCTTATAAGGGCTGGCTCACTTAAGGGAGGAGGGAGCTGTAAGTTCAGAAGTAAATGTGATATAGAAACAAAAGACATCAATAAAAATAAAACATGTGAAAGATAAAGTCTAGTTCTAGAGCAGAAATTTTGCCTTTTTCAATTTCCAGATAGGTTTTCACGAAGGTCCTGAAAATGGTAGCTTTGGCTTCATGGGGATTTTGATCAAAGTTTCCACCTATTTCAGTTCAGGGCACCTCACCCTCTGGGCTTTCGGCTCATATTTCATGTCATTCATATTTACTAGGTTGAAACTAACACTACAAGAGGGAAAAGTCCCAACTCAGCAGCTTCTTCCAGTTTCATTTCAGCCTTGGAGTCAAAAGGCCTATATTCAAGTCCTTGCTCCAACACTTAGAAGTTATAAAACTGGGCAAATCACCATGTCCCTATCCCCATGAGTTTCGATTTTATCATTTGTAAAATGGGGGTATTAATATTTCTTCTCTCTACCTTATTGGCTTGTTATGAGGAAAGCTCTCTATCATTTAGAAAAAGCTACAGAGGTGTGAGTTAATCTCAAACCCCTGCAATCCCAGGCTTAACTCCCATTTTCCAACACAATAATAAAATATGTTTTGTGTAAAATCTTTTCGCCATCCAGTCATTGGAATTTTAAGTCAGTCTAATCTTACATGGATCATAGGATCATGGTATTTAGAAATTGAAGGCACCTCAGAGATCTTCTCAGAGAGGTGAAATCACTTGCCCAAAGTCACACAAACAGTACACAGTGAAGCTGATATTTGAAACTAGGTTCGGTAAGTAGAAATCGAAGGCTCTTGTTGTGCCGTGCTGCCTTCCCTCAGTTCTTTTTAAGATTTTCAAAAGATCATTGCTAGTCTCATACATTAACTATGGAGTGGTTACACTGCCTTAGGGGTCATGGAAGAGCCAGATACTTAGCTGTGCCCTGGGGATAGTTTTCTACAAATTGGGTAGTTTTGGATAATCTCTGTTTCATGTTACTTGGGAAGCCTAAAAATGAGAGGTAAACTGGTCCTTACACTAAGCCTGAACTTCTCTAAGTGACAGCAACTGCTCGACACTTAAAATGATGCATGGTGGTGGAGTCATTTCCCACATGAGAATCACAGTATTTCATAGATCTCCTTTCCCTTTACAACCTCTTAAGGCCGTGTAGTAGTCATCCTCTCTTCTTGAAGTACTCCAGTAATGAAGAACATATTACGCCCCAAGATAGGCCATGCTGCTCTTGGACAGCTCTAATTATGTGAAAGTTTTTCCTTACCTTTGGTCACACTCTGCCTCTTTGCATTCTTTACCCATTGCTAATAGTTCCACCCTCTTCCATGTGACAGTCCATACTCGAAGTTAGCTATTTTATCTCCATGAATAATCAAACATTTATTAAGCACCTACTATGGGCCTGGTATTGTGCTAGGTATTGGGAGTATAAATACAAGGAATAAAACAATCACTACTCTGAAAAGGCTTCCATTCTTAGGGAGAAGAGACAACAAATATGTGTGTGTGTGTGTGTGTGTGTGTGTGTGTGTATACATACATATATATATATGTATGTATGTATGTGTGTATGTGTGTGCGTGTGTGTATGTAAATAAAAGCATAAAGAAAATTAATACAAATGAATATAAAGTAGTTAAATACAAAGTAGTTAGGCAGGAAGGAGAATGTCAGCTAGCTCAGGAATGGTTCATCTCTAGGGTTTGTTTTTTTTTTCCTTCAATGGTCCATCCATAGCAGATACTTATATAGCATAGTTTCCAGTTCTTTTACCATTACCTTCTTCAATTTCATCTTTTTAAAATATATATTTACTAACATATTTGAAAATTATCAACAAGCATGAACACTTCCACATACAAAGGATAGAAAGTGAGGATTACATATTAAGTCATGAGTCTAGAAACACAGTTTTTGTTTAAAAGATTTTGATATATTTTCTTATTATAGTTATTGTCTTTGATAAAATATATCTATTTTGCTATGATTTGTTCTTTCACCCCCATATCTTTCAAGATTCATTCTTCAAATGCCCTTTATCAAAATTTTTATTGTATTGTTTTCAGTAAAGGATATGTTTAATATTTCTACTTGTCTCCATTTGTTTATGGTTTTTTATGCCCTAGCAAAGTTGTGTCAAACTCAAATAGAAATAGGGGCCATATATAAGGATATCTATAGGCTGCATATTTACTTAGACAACTGATGAGGTCAGAGTTGGCAGAGCTGGTTCATCAAATGTGAAAGAATTCACTTAGACCTTCTCTGTAGCCATTGGGAGCTTTACTGACGCAAAAGCAATGAGCTAGCCCTGAAAGAAAGACTAGCCAGCACTAGCCATTTACAGAGGGACAGAGGCTTGTTTTTATAAGGACAGGCTAAGGGAGACAAAGCGAAAGTTTATGACCCAGGATGGGAGGAGACAAGGAATTCCATGGTCCAGGGTAAGGGGACGTTTGGTGGTATTTCGAGATAAGAGGAAGAGATTTTAGTGTGCCAGGGAGAGAACAAGTCATCCCTTAGGGCACCTTTGTATCAAGAGACTTTAGGGAATCTCCAGGTTAGAGGATAAACTAGGAAAAAGGCAACTCAACCCTTAGGATACCTTTGTGTATCCACATCACAACTACACATTTACATTATCTATGTTCTATTGTATTTTTATTTCTTTTGTTAAATATTTCCCAATTACATTTTAATCTGATTCAGGCTGACTAGGAATTGTTGTAGGCTGTGTGTTTGATACCTCTTCCCTAGCACATATCAATTTTTGTAAATGTGCTGGGTGCAGCAGAGAAATATATGAATACATATATACATACATACATACATACATCACATACACGTACATATACACATATGTGTTGTGTGTATATGTATTCCTTTTGATTCCATTCAGTAACTGCCAGAGATCTGTCTTACCTAGCTTTTCCAAAACTGTCTTCAGGTTCTTAACTTCTTTATTGTTTATCTTTTTGTTGGGTCTGTCTAGGTCCGAAAGGGGCACTTTTAGGTCACACACACACACACACACACACACACAAACATGTATGAATTTATATGTGTATATATGTTAATTTATTAATGTAATTTTATTACCTTTTGTTATTCTATTCAATGTATATATTAAGTATTGATATTATTTCATTAGATGCTTTTAAGCGTAATGTAGTTTTCTTGCTTTTCTCTTTTAACCATCTCTGATTTTCTCTGTTGCCTTGTCTGAGATCATGATTGGCACTCATGATTTTTAGAAATTTGCCTGAATCATAATAAACTCTGTTCCAACTGCTCATTTTAAATCTGTATGAATCTATATTCCACATGTTTCTTGTAAACAACATCTTGTTGGATTCTTCTTTCTAATTTATTCTGCTGTCTTCCTTTGTTTTATCCCATTCATATTCACAACTATGATTGTTAATTGTGTTTTTCTTAAAATTCTTTGTTTTCTTCAAAACTCAACTTCTACATAAAGGCCTTTCCTGATTCCTCCCTCCCCCAGCTGTTAGTTCTCTCCAACAACAACAACAAATTATCTTGTATTTATTTTAAATATATTTTAATATACTTATTTGCATGTTATCTTCCCCAGTAGGATGAAGTCAAAATGAGGTTGGGGACTCTTCAATTTTTATCCTTGTAATGCCCAGGACCTAGTTCTGGTACTTGACACATACTCAAATATTCAAATGGATCTGGGATCTCCAAGATACAGATTGCAATCCATTGATGCCTGCCTAGATGGTGTAACTTTTGTCATTGCCTTCCCATGTCTACCACAGAGATCCACTAAATGTACTTATTGCTTGTTTTCTCTTGAAAAACAGTTACTGTCTATTTGTCGTCATTCAGCATCAATACCTGACCAGTCCATTTCTTTCCTATCATCAAAATTATTTTTGTTATAGATATATAAAACAAATTTGTTTTATACATATATATATATGTATATATGTATATAGCTTTTGTATATTTATTTAATATTTTTAGTTTTCAGCATTGATTTTCACAAGCTTGAATTACAAATTTTCTCCCCATGTCTACTGTCCCCCCCTCTCCAAGATGGCATATGTTCTGGTTACTCTGCTCCCCAGTCCGCCCCCCCTTCTGTCACCCCACTCGCCACCATCCCCTTTTCCCTTACTTTCTTGTAGGGAAAGATAAATTTCTATGCCCCACTGCCTGTATATCTTATTTCCTAGTTGCATGCAAAAACTTTTTTTTTTGAACATCTGTTTTTAAAACTTTGAGTTCCAAATTCTCTCCCCTCTTCCCTCCCCACCCACCCTCCCTAAGAAGGCAAGCAATTCAACATAGGCCACATGCGTATCATTATGTAAAACCCTGCCACAATACTCATGTTGTGAAAGACTAACTATATTTAGCTCCATCTTATCCTATCCCCCTTTATTCAATTTTCTCCCTTGACCCCATCCCTTTTTGAAAGTGTTTGTTTTTGATTACCGCCTCCCCCATCTTCCCTCCCTTCTATAGTCCCCCCCCTTTTTTTAATCTCCTTCCTCCTTCTTTGCTGTGGGGTAAGATACCCAATTGAGTGTGTATGTTATTCCCTCCTCAGGTCAAATCCGATGAGAGCAAGATTCATTCATTCCCCCTCACCTACCCCTTCTTCCCTTCCTACAGAACTGCTTTTTCTTGCCACTTTCATGTGAGATAATTTACCCCATTCTATCTCTCCCTTTCTCCCTCTCTCAATATATTCATCTCTCATCCCTTAATTTGATTTTTTTTAGATATCATCCCTTCATATTCAACTCACCCTGTGCCCTCTGTCTATATGTGTGTGTGTGTGTGTGTGTGTGTGTGTGTGTGTGTATGTATGTATGTATATTCCCTTCATCTACTCTAATATTGAGGTCTCATGAATTATATACATCATCTTTCCATGTAGGAATGTAAACAAAACAGTTCAACTTTAGTAAGTCCCTTATGATTTTTCTTTCTTGTTTACCTTTTCATGCTTCTCTTGATTCTTGTGTCTGAAAGTCAGATTTTCTATTCAGCTCTGGTCTTTTCCCTGAAAAAGCTTGAAAGTCCTCTATTTTATTGAAAATCCATATTTTGCCTTGGAGCATCATACTCAGTTTTGTTGGGTAGGTGATTCTTGGTTTTAATCCTAGCTCCATTGACCTCCCAGAATATCATATTCCAAGCCCTTCAATCCCTTAATGTAGAAGCTGCTAGATCTTGTGTTATCCTGATTGTGTTTCCACAATACTCAAATTGTTTCTTTCTGGCTGCTTGCAGTATTTTCTCCTTGATCTGGGAGCTCTGGAATTTGGCAACAATATTCTTAGGAGTTTTCTCTTTGGGATCTTTTTGAGGAGGCAATCTGTGGATTCTTTCAATTTCTATTTTACCCTCTGGCTCTAGAATATCAGGGCAGTTCTCCTTGATAATTTCTTGAAAGATGATATCTAGGCTCTTTTTTTGATCATGGCTTTCAGGTAGTCCAATAATTTTTAAATGATCTCTCCTGGATCTATTTTCCAGGTCAGTGGTTTTTCCAAGGAGATGTTTCACATTGTCTTCCACTTTTTCATTTCTTTGGTCTGTTTTATAATATCTTGATTTCTCATAAAGTCACTAGCTTCCACTTGCTCCAATCTCATTTTTAATGAGTGGTCTTTTGGACCTCCTTTTCCACAATGGCTAATTCTGCCTTTCAAGACATTCTTCTCCTCATTGGCTTTTTGGAGCTCTTTTGCCATTTGAGTTGTCTATTTTTTAAGGTGTTATTTTCTTCAGTATTTTGGGGGGTCTTCTTTAGCAAGTCATTGACTTGTTTTTCATGGTTTTCTCTCATCACTGTCATTTCTCTTCCCAATTTTTCCTCTACTTCTCTAACTTGCTTTTCCAAATCCTTTTTGAGCTCTTCCATGGCCTGAGACTAGTTTATGTTTTTCTTGGAGGCTTTTGATGTAAGCTCTTTGACTTTGTTGACTTCTTCTGGCTGTGTGTTTTGGTCTTCTTGTCACCAAAGAAAGATTCCAAAGTCTGAGTCTGAATCTGAGTCTGTTTTCTCTGCCTGCTCATGTTCCCAGTCAACTTACTTTATCTTTGAGTTTTTCATTGGGTATGACTGCTTGTAGAGTATAGAGTAATTTGTCCCAAGCTTGAAGGGTTGCACTGTTGTTTTCAGAGCTATTTCTACACAGCAAGCTCTGCCACACCAGCACTCCTCCTCCCCCAAGAACCTCCAACCTGGACTGTGATTCAGATCTAAGCAGGCTCTGCACTCCTGCTCTGATCTGCCACTTAATTCCTCCCACTAAGTGGGCCTGGGGCCAGAAGCAACTACAGCTGTAGCTCTGTAAGCAGTCTCAGAGCTGCACCTCCTCCGCTGCCCCCAGGGCGGTGGCTGAACTGCAAACTCCTTTCACTCTGTCCCAGCAGCTTTTCCCACAAACCTTCTCTGTTGTCTTTGGTGTTTGTGGGTTGAGAAGTCTGGTAACTGCCACGGCTCACTGATCCAGGGTGCTAGGGCCTGTTCTGCCAGGCTCCCAGTCTGGTTGGGCCAGGTGCGGTTCACGCTGGGCTCTGCTTGGCTCTGCTCCCAGTTCCGTGTGATAGACCTTATCCCGGGACCATCCAGGCTGTAATGGGCTGGAACCCTGCTTCCCTCTGCTGTTTCATGGGTTCTGCAGTTCTAGAATTTGTTCAGAGCCATTTTTATAGGTGTTTGGAGGGACCTAGGGGTGAGCTCACAGAAGAATCTGCTTTCCAGCTGGCATCTTGGCTCCACCCCTCTCCCCCAAACTTCTTAATAATATCTTCTTTGGTTATTTTTGTTTGAAGGTCTTTATTAGTTATTTGCTATAACCTCCTCACTCTCACCATGTACCTTTTCATTACCCTCTGTGTGGTATTCATTTTTAATTCTTTGCTGCTATACAACAACATCAATGGAAAGCTGATACTAAAAAGGTGGGCCTTTGCTTTCATGAGACGCTTGGAGTTATTAAAAGTTTTGCAGGTTCCTGAACACAATCCAGTCCACTTTCCTCCTCTGGTTTAACTTGGGCCTAACTCAGTGTCCAGCTGTACTGTCTGTCCCAGATGTGTGCACATATGTGTGTACGTATGTATGTATTGTATGTATATATGTATATGTATGTGTGTGTGTATATATCATTGTTTCAACAATCTGGCTAGCAGCTTCTGTGGGAGTATAAGATGCACCCACAGCCAGCACCCAGAAAGCTGCCAACAGCACAGGTTCTTCTGATCTGCTTAATTAAGGAAAGCAAGGTGAAGGGGTTGACAAGCTTACTTTTAATTCAGCATTCAAATATTCAGTTAGTTCAGGGGAAAAATCCAGCACCCTGAACTTCAAAACAAAGTGCAAACAAATTACAAACATCAAGAGACTTTGTCTGATTCAAATCCGAACACATAGTTACCAGAGTTCAACAAAGTTTCAGCATCCAGGTTTACAAGCTGGAGGGCTCCTTAGCTACAGCTGCCCAGAGTTTCCTCATCAACACCATCTCCAGAGCCCCACACAAACGGCTCTGTCCTCCCTTCTTATAGGGCTTCAGACATCATCAAACATCATCTGAATCACCAGGGCTCAGGCTCTGGTGATTGGTTCTTGAGTTGGCCCCTCCCCTTAGGACCCTGGGAGGTTCACATTCACATGGATCACGTTAACACCAAATGGAGTTTGAGCCCGGGGCTTAGCACCTAGTAAAACTCACTGAGATAAATTGAGTCACTCAAAGAAAACAAAGGCCATTCTGGTTACAATTATGTATATGTATGTGTGTATGCTGATGGATAAAATCTAAAGGTTATCCATCTAAATGTATTTGTAATGTTGTCATAAACATACTTCATCCCCTTGGTCTTTCCTGTGTAGATAGTTAGGCTATATTCTTTTGAGTGACTTAGATCTTTTTCAGGAGACTCTGTAGTATCCCTGTGCTTAATTCAATCAGTGGTACCTCGTCCACAGGGAATCCCTTTTCAGTCCAGACTCTGCACTGGATATTATCCATCACATTCGTGAATACCTTTGGTGAACACCCTTCTGCCTGTTTTATTCCTTGCCTGATATTTCTGATCAGAGGGCTGTTAAATCAGGTTTCCAGGTTATTATGAAGTCTGTATCTTCACCATTTCTTATAGCACAATCATATTCCATTACATTCATATACCACAACTTGTTCAGCCATTCCCCAATTCATGGGTATCCTCTTGATTTCCAATTCTTTGCTACCACAAAAAGAGCTGCTATAAATATTTTTGTACATACAGGTTCCTTTCCCACTTGTGTGATTTCTTTGGGATATAGCCCTAGGAGTGGTATTATTAGGTCAAAGGGTATGCACATTTTTATAGCCCTTTGGGTATAGTTCCAAATTGTAGAGCATTTTTTAATGTGGCTATAGATGGCTTTGACTTCTAAGAACTGCCTGTTCATATCCTTTGACAATTTATCAACCAGGGAATAGCTTTTGTTTTGTTTTGTTTTTATAAATTTGACTCGGTTCCCTACATATTTGAAAAATTAGGCCTTTATTAGAGAAACTTGCTGTAAAAATTTTGGGTATTACTTCATTGTCTGTGGTACATTTTAGCAAAATGTAGTTTCCCTGATTATCTCTTTAATTAGACCTATTTTTTTTTTAATTTTGCTTTGTCTGAGATCAGGATTGCTACTCCTGCCTTTTTTTACTTCAGCTGGAGCATAATAGATTCTTCTGTAGAACCTTATATTGACTCTGTGTGTCTTTCTGTTTCCAGTGTGTCTCCTGTAAACAACGTATTGTTGGGATTCTAATTTCTAATCCATTCTACTATCTATTTCCATTTTATTGGTGAGCTCTTTTCTATTCACATTCACAGTTATAATTACTGTGTATTTCCCTTGATCACATTTTCTTCTGTTTATCCTTCTCTCTCTCTTTATCCTGTCCTTCCTTAAAAGTCTGTTTTGCTTCTGATCACTGCCTCTTTAACATGCCCTCCATTTTATCATCCCTCCACCTCCACCCTGCTTTTTCTTATTCCCCTTCCTCTCCTATTTCTCTGTTGGGTAAGATAGATTTTTGTATCTGAATGAGTTTGTGTGTATACATATGCATACATGTATATATATATATGTGTGTGTGTGTGTGTGTTCTTCTTTCTTTGAACTAATTCTAATAAGAGTGAGGTTTGAGCATTATTTGCAACCCCCCCAATTTTCCCCTCCATTGTAAAAACTCTTCCTTATGTACCTCTTTTACATGAGAAAATTTTCCTCATTCTATGTCTCCTTTCCTCCTTCTCCTAAATGCATCACTCTTTCTCACCTCTTTTTTTTTGCAATCATCCCAACATAATCTACACACCCATGCCCCCTGCCTATGTTAGACTCTACCCTAATAATGATAAAATTCTTAGGAATTATATGTATCATCTTCCCATATAGGAATGTAAACAACTTAAATTTATTAAATCCCTTATGATTTCTTTCATGTTTACCTTTTTATGCTTCTCTTGAGTCTTGTGTTTGCATGTCAAATTTTCCATTCAGCACTGGTCTTTTCATCAGGAATGCTTGAAAGTCCTCTATTTCATTAAATATCTATTTTTCCCCTGCAGGATTACACTCAGTTTTGCTAGGTAGTTTATTCTTCATTGTAATCCTAGTTCATTTGCCTTCTGGAATATCATATCCCAAGTCCTCTTCTCCTTTAATGTGGAAGCTGCTAAATCTTGTATGATCCTCACTGTGGCTCCATGACAGCTGAATTGTTTCTTTCTGGCTGCTTGCAGTATTTTCTCCTTGACCCGAGAGCTCTAGAATTTGGCAGTAATATTCCTGCAAGTTTTCATTTGAGCTCTCTTTCAGGAGGTGATTGGTGGATTCTTTCCGTTTCTATTTTACCTTTGGATCTAAGATATCAGCCCAGTTTTCCTTCACAATTTCTTGAAATATTATTTCTAGGCTCTTTTTTTGATGATGGCTTTTGGGTAGTCCAATACTAAATTATCTCTGCTTGATGTTTTTTCGGGGTCAGTTGTTTTTGCATTGAAATATTTCACATTTTTTCCTATTTTTCTCATTCTTTTTTTTTTATTGTTTCTTGATGTCTCAAGGAGTCATTAGCTTCTACTTGTCCAATTCTAATTTTTAAGAACTATTTTCTTCAGTGAACTTTTGTACCTCTTTCTCCATTTGGCCAGTTCTGCTTTTTAAGGAGTTTTCTTTAGTGAATTTTTCTGCCTCTTTTACTGTTAATTCTCTTTTCATAATTTTTCTTTCATCACTCTCATTTCTTTTCCCAATTTTTCCTCTATCACTTTCCTTAACTCTTACAGGAATTCTTGCTGACCTTGGGTTCAATTAGCCTTTTTCTTTGAGGCTTTGCTGATAGTTATACATTATTTTCGTCTTCTGAGTTCATGTCTTGGTCTTTCCTGTCACTGTAGTAGCTTTTTATGGTCAAGATCTTTTTTGTTGTTTGCTCATTTTTCCATTTTATTTTTTTACTTTGAACTTTATGTTAAAGTTGGGCTCTCCTCATCTTGGGGTGGTGCCTTAAGCTTCAGGCCTTTTTGTGTTCCTGTTTGTAGAGCTTGTTCTTGGGATCTGCAAGTTTTTGGTGCTTCCAAGGTAGCATGATATGGAAAGATCTGCTCTCCTGATTTTGTCTTTACCCAGGAAGGGCCCTTGCTCCCCTGCAGCTGCAAATGCTAATGCTCTTCTTAGTCCTAGAACTTTGACAAGGTCCCCTGCTGTCCTGTAGCCTCAAGTACTAGTGCTCCTATTTGATTGGAAACTGACTAGAGTCTCTTCCCCACCACCCCCCCTACTCCCCTCCTCACCACATGACAGACCCCCAAGTGCTACTCTCCACCCTTGGAACTATGTCCCAGAACTGCTTATGGGCAATAGATTTACCAATCAGCACTACTTGCACCCAGTACCAACAAAGGGTACCCTGTAATCTTTTTCTGACCAGTTGTCCAAGACCCTTAGTGTCTCTGGGATGGGAGTTCCCAAAGTTGCTGCTGCTGATGCTCTCATAGCTACCTCCAAGGCCTGTAGCTGGTGCTGCTGCCACCTGTGCTCTCACTCCATTGCCATAGTCCTCTCCTGATGTTTTAAGTTGTCTTAGGCTGGAAAACTGTCTCTCCTTGACCTTTCATTGGCTCTGCAGCTCCAAAATTTGATTTGAGGCACTTAAGTTATTTGGAGAGGAATGTTGGAAGAGTTCTGGGTTGCTGCCTCTCCTCCACCATCTTGGCTCTGCTCACCCCTCCCTCCTCTCCTAATAGATAGCTTCTTGAGAACAAGGATTGTTTACCTTTTTGTCTTTGAATTCCCAGCACTTAACCCAATGTCTTACACATGGGAAACACTTAAATTCTTGTTGAATGATTCATCAGTGGATAAGTAGTGCACATTTTACTATCCTTCCTTTACAAATAAGAAAAAAGGGGCTCAGAGAGGTTAAATGACTTGTTTGTGGTCACACAGCTAGGAAGTGACAGTCTTAGGACTTAAGCTGAGGTCTCCTGCCTCCAATTAATTGACAAATCTTTCTATTATCACAGTATCTTTTGATTGCTGAGGTCCCTCTGATTCTAAAGCCAGTACCTTTCTCACTACAGAAAACACCTCCTTAGGCTTAATGGATACTCAGTGATCCCATTCACTGATTACTGAGTACCCATAGACTTTAGTCTCATTATACTCATGCTAAGAGGTCATTGGGGGCAGCTAGGTGGCACAGTAGATAGAGCACTGGACCTGGAGTCAGGAAGACCCTAATTCAAATTCAGCCTCAGACACTTACTAGCTGTGTGACCCCAGGCAAGTCACTTAATCCCATTTGCCTCACTTTCTCATGCATAAAATGAGCCGGAGGAGGAAATGGCAAACTACTCCAGTGTCTTTGCAAGAAACCCCAAAATGGAGTTATGAAGAGTTGGACATGACTGAACAACAATAACTAAAGGAAGTTGACCCCTGGTGCAGAACTTAGTTGCAAAAGGATATGATCTCTCAATCTCACATGGCTTCTTAAAGCAATTCCTCTCATTCCTCCCTCTCTCCCTCTTTCCTCCTCAGCAATAACCTTGTAGCATGATTGAAACCTTGCTGTATTCAGATTGGTATTGCAATCAGAGTGCCAGATTTTAGTTATACCCCCCCTCCACCCCAACATCTTCCTAGAGGCAGGCATTCAGGGGCCATAGGAGGGCCCATGTAGAATGTACATTCCAAGGGTATGAAAAGTCACAGCTGAAAAGTACAGAAAGCTTTGGAAGGCTTCAAGTTGAAGTTGAGGTTGAGGTTGGTGTCAAGGTTGGTCTGCTGTTGGGGGTGGGTAGTGCCAGAGCAATTTCATGGAATCAGGGCCATAGCTCATGTTCCAGAAGCAGGATTCCACAGCCTGCTTTGCCTTAGATCAGCTGTTGTTTTCCAAATGCTTTCGAGCCCACCTGCTGTCTGCACTAATTTAATAGCCACCACAGCACTGGGGAGCCAAATAGTTAGTAAGAGTGGGGAGGAGTCTGAGACAAACAGAGTCAGGGGAGCGGATGCTGAAATAGCAACACATCCCAGGCATTAAGAAAAATAAGCACATAGATTGCAAACCCTGGAGGTTCCTCCACTAACAACCAATTAGCAAACATGCCCCTCTAGGGAAAAATTTTCTCCCATCCCATCCATTCCTATAAAGTAATACATAACATTAGTGAGGAGACTGCAGTTCTGTTCTGAGTTTTCACTCTTACTACTCTGCATTCTGGACTCTCAGTGTTTGGGGCAGTGGGGAGGGGGGGAAGTAGGAGAAATGAGAAGACGATCAACAAACACATGCTCCTTTAACTTTTGTGAGGCCCCTCACCCTTTGATTCCACATCTGACGCTCTGGATCCAATATGGCTATCACTTAGCAGGACCGTCTTATTGCCTTAGTTTTGTTTTGGGTTTTTTTTTTCAAGTTTTTAACATCTTTTTCCTCCAGCATTTTGCCTCTTCAATAGTCCTTCAAGGCTTACATTCTTGTTATTTGCCTTTCCATAGCTTTTTAGACATATAGGCATGTGCAAAAGCATCATGCTTGTTGACAAGAGCTCTGTGATGGCCAGCAAGTCAAAGATTCAAGGACATCAAGGATTGTTATTAGGATTGGAGGAGACCTTAATGATCATCTGGTCCAACCTCCTCATTAGCACAGGTGATGAAATTGAGGCTTAGAGGAGTGAAGTTACTTACCCAAGGTCACACAGATAATTAGTTACACATCTAGGACTTGAGCCCAGGTCTCCTGCACTCCTAGTATAGAAGATCTTCACCCACTTACCTCATGGGCTCCTCCCTCACTTTCCCTCTCTGTGTCTGTTTCCTTATCTATAAAAATGCAAGTAATACTACTTGAACTATTTAGTTCTAAGTTGGGCCCAGAACTGAATAGTGTGAGGAGAACAGGTTGAATTGTCTTCAGAGAATTGCAAAGTTCTGTTAATGTCCTGAAGATTCTCCTTAAAGCAAAGGACCATTTAAAAAAATATTTATTTATTTTAAAAAATACTTCCCAATTACATGTAAAATTTTTTTAAGTTTTGTACTCCAAATTCTCTCCCTCCTTCCTGCCTCTCCCCCATTCCTTGAGGAGGCAAGCAATATGATATTAATTATACATGTAAAGTCATGTGAAACATATTTCCACATTAGCCATGCTGCAAAAGAAAGCACACACACACACAGAAAAATAAAGTAAGTTTAAAAAAGAATGCTTCAATCTTCAATCAAAGTTCATCAGTTTTCTCTCTGGAGGGGGAGAGAATTTTTCATCATGGACCTTTTGGAACTATTTTAGATCATTGTCTTGATCAGAGCAGCTGAAGACCCATATTTTTAATACCCAGATTCTTCTGGTGATATTGTACAGCTCCATTATGGAATTCAACAGTCTTTGAAGAACTGAAGCATACAAAGGTCAATGTGGAAGCCCTTGATGGAAGCAAGCAGTTTATGACTCATTATAAACAAAGATTTATGCAGGAAAAGTTGCATAATGCAGGATATCTTCAAATATCCGGACAGGCTGGTTACATATTAACAGTGAGGGATAACCAACAGATAGATCATGAGTTCTACTGGTATCCATTCAGTGTCAATAGAATAAGAGGAAAACCTTGAGCTTCTTGGGTAGACCCTTCATAGTGAATTTATGGGAAGATATTGATGAGTTTCTCATGATAAACAGGGACAGATGGATTGGGCTCAGCATCAGTAGAGAGAACCTCCACATCAGTGAATTATATACATCAGAGAATTAAAGTAGTATCCTCTTCCCAGGATTAGTATGAGGAAGTGCTTTGTAAACTTTACACCTTATACAATGTATAACCATGGCTTGAACAGGATCTGCACAAAGCTATCCTTCCTGATTCTAGCCTATCACATGGGCTAGCTCAGTGCTTGGACACGGATGATAAAGCCTACTGCTTCCACCCATGAAAGCATCTTATTGCATTTAGCACTGAAAGACTCTTGCTCTTTGACTTGACAAAACAATCACTTTATTGGCTTCTGAAGTAGAAGACCTGATGATTCAATAGACTATCCAATCAAAGGGACTATCCTTGTTTCTTCTTCTCTTCCCTTCCTTTCCTATATAGTATGATCATGTCAAGACTGTTTTTGTAAGAAGTATGGGGAGAGACACCCCAAATTATTCTCTACCCTGGCTACCATGTGACCATGAACACATGATAGGTAAAGCTCATGTCCTGACTAGGTAAGCCTGACACTAGATTTCTGGCTGCCTCTTCTGCTTCTATTCTGTCAGCAGCAGCAGCAGCAGCAGGAGCACCAGCAACAACCATAACAACAGCTGGCATTTATATTGTGCTTTAAGGGTTATAAAGCACTTTACAAATATTATCACATTTTATCCTAATAACATCCACGGAAGGTAGGTACTATTATTATCCCCCAAAATTCCAGGTCTAACACTCAATTCACTGCACCATCTAGATGCCTTTCTTGATCTTACATCAACAAGTATTGATCCCAAGATACCCATGTCCAGGCTAAGAGGCTGCCTTATGAGAGTTTTGGTAGTGCTAAATCCTTTGGCCAGAGCTGACTAGCAGCAAGCAGAGGGGTCTCCATTAACTGCATTATTATCTTGGAGTAAATGACCACACAAAAGAGGAGAAGACCAAGTTCTTACAACTTGAAAGAAGATTTCTACCTTGAGGGAGACAGTGCAAAGCCAAGCTGAAATGTAAAATGCCTGCTCATGAGTTCTACACGTTTCTTTATGTTCAGATGGAATTTAAGTATCAACATCTTAGAAGAGTATAGTAGAAATTATCACTATCACTTTTAATACCTAAATTCTTCTGGTGATACTGCATGATTCCATTACGGAATTCCATAGTCACTGCAGAATTGAAGAACAGGTGTTTGTGAATTTTGAATGTTCTGTATTTGGCATTTCTTTTGCATGTAGGAAATGAATACCTGTCCCATACCTGCTTAATATTGTATGGTAGATAACTTTATTCTTCTCTCTTTGGGAAGCTACTAGACATGAGCCAAAATCTTTAAATTATTCCCAAGAGGCTTGGGTAGAGTTTTAATGAGCCAAAGAGCATGAGAAAAGGGAGCCAGATGCCTCTCATTAGAGGCTAGACTCCTCCAGGACTGAACCCAGAAAGACTATTACTTGGATCCAGAATAGATTCCTAAGATGCCTTAGGAAAAGGGAGATTGTCTCAGTTCCACTACTATAGAATTAATTTTTCTCTCTAAGCCCAGCAACAGTTATTATTATTAGAAATATAATGAGTTATCATTGCTATTATTATGCATATACTAAGCTAAAAAACAAATACATAACTGACATTTATAATAAACTCAAAACTTTGCAGAATTTTAAAATATATCTTATTTTTCCTTTGAACCTCACTAACCACCCTGTAAGGCAGGTACTATAAGAATTACCATTTTACAGGTGAGGAAATTGAGGCTCCAAGAGATTAAATAACTTGTATATATCATCACACAGTTGATAAATGGTGAGATTTGAACCCAGGTCTTCCAGATTCCCAGTCCAGCATTTGATTCAAAATGCCAGGCTACCTCTGGTACGTGTGCAAGTGACTCACACTCATCTGAAGACCACTGTAGCTAAGGTGGGAGAGGCTCGTCAACAAAAAGGTGGCTTCCAGGTGATGGATTTTTTTTGGCCACAGCAGCTCTTGGAAGAATAAACTTAGCTGGAGAGGGCTTGTGATCTATGGCAGTGGAATCAGTGTTCAATATAGATGAAACCGCAGATCTTTTGAAATATGGACACATTGTTTTCCCTTTTCCTTGTTTTCTCCCAACCCTTCCTTATAATACCACTCTGTATAGAGCCCTGACCTTAAAAACTTCACCACAAACTCTTCTCTTCTTGATTTCTTAGAGTTGTATAATTTCTGATTTGAAAGAGCCCTAGAGATCATTTCTTTTAAACTTCTTGTTTTATAGAGGGTAAACTGAGGCCTAAAGGTGACTTTTCCAAGGTCATACATATATCCCCAGGACCCTTGAAAAATGTAGCTCCCAGCAATCTCTATCTTTTATAATTACCTGTGGTTTCTATCGGCATTAAATCATATACTCTTCTATGGCTGCTTCATTGTTTTTGCCCAACTAAATTGTAAAGTTCTAGAAGGCAAAAGCCAACCAAGTTTTATATTCCTTTTGTATCCCACAGGGAAGCAGAGGAAAAAGTGATGTATTTGAGAATTTGGAAATCTGGTTTAAATGCTGACTTGTATACTTAATAACTAGGTGGCCTTGGGTAAGTCACTTCCCTCTCTGAGCTTCAATTCCCTTGGTAAAATGGGGAAAATTAAAATATTTATCCTATGTACCTCACAAAGGCCTAGTGAGGAAAGTGCTTTGTAAACCTTAAAATGTTACAGAATGCAAGTGTTTGTTAATATCATGTCCTATGCCCGGGACCTAGAACATAGTAGGTACTCAACTATTCATTACTGAAGAAACTCCAACCCAATGTGACAATAAGATGCTTCCTGCCTAATCTTCCAGATGCCAATATTTCTAGTGAAGTAGTTAACAATTCCCTCTTTTCTAGAAATGTTTGTTGACTGACTAACTGATTGATTAACCTGCTTCAGAATGTATCCTCTCATTCCAGTTCCTTCTGCCTCAGTCATAGCAAAACCCTTCTCAGAGCTGAGATGCACAGGTTGCTTGTTGTCCCCATCTTCACAAATTTTTCACCAAAAAGAAAAAAGCTCAAAAAATTTTTGTTTTGAGTTGAAAACATTCCCCAACAGATTCTAATCCACCGCTGATTTATATTTAAATATTTTAGTGGTCCTTATGATACAGAAAATTCATTGCTTAGAATAGATATGAATACACATATAGAGTATGCATTTACCAAAAAAAAAAAAAAAAAAAGACAAACCCGGGCAGTACCAGTACTAAAAATCATACAATTCTGGCTTTGGAGACTTGGATATGGCCTCCTGCTTTTACCCCCTTGGAATGGGGTCAGTAGGGCAAGTTCAAAGCCTGAACTTTTCCTCCTCATTAGCTCCAGTTCCTGGGTTCTTCCTAGAGCCTCACTCCTTCAACTCCACAGAGACAAGAGGAACTTAATGAGGTGATAATGAGGAGAGATTGCCCTGCCCTATTCTTGGCCCTGTCTGAACTGAACTGCTGAACACTTCAGGGGAAGAGGAATCTAGGTTGTTTTGTTAAATAGCTTTTATTTGGGGAAGAGGTACCATGGAAGTGAGTATTAAAAACCATGGGGAGGAGGAAGACGAAATGGATGTTTTAGTCAGCACAGATAGAGATGTAGTTGCTTCAGATCATGAGATAACATCAGTTTCTCTACTCAGAGCAACTGCTTTCTTTTTACCACCTTATCGCCACAGAATTTATCACTGTTCTTTGCTACCCAGCAACCCAGACTCCATAGTGATGTTTGTTAGCCACAACTAGAAAAAAAAGAAGGTTTCAAGGAGATAACAGGTAAAAAGAGACATTCTCATACCCTGCGAGCTATTTATTAATGGAACACAGCCTTACAATACTACCTCACTGCTTCAGGGGTCATTTTCACAAGAAGTTCAATCCAACAATTCAAGCATTTATTAGGCACCTACTATGTGCAATGCACTATGCTACCTGAAAACAAAAACAATAAACAGTCCCTGCTCTCAAGGGGCTTACATTCTATTGCACTCCACCTCCCAGCTCCAAGCTTTTACATTTTCCCTCATGTCTGGAATATATTTTCTCCTCACCTCTTAAAACCCTTAGCTTCCTCAAATTTTAATTCAAATGCCACCTTCTACATGTGGGCTGTCCTGGTTTCTCCCAACATTAGTGTCTTGCCACCCACCCCCAAATTGTCCTGGATCTATTTTGTTTATACACCTATACATACATACATATATAATGTACATACACACACACACACACACACACACACACATATATATCATATATACATTTTCAAGTTGTCTCCCTTATGTAGATCGTAAGCACCTTGAAGACAAGAACTATTTCACTTTTGTTTTGGTTTATCTCTAGCAATTAACTAACACAGTCCCTGGATTGTAGTAGGTACTTAATAAATACTTGAGGAAGAATCAGTCGCTGTGGAACTCAACATATAAGCAAATGAATAAATACAATCTAATTTGAAGGAAAGAGAGAGTGAGAATGGTCACTGATTTTCCTTCATTCATTCCTTCATCATTGCTTCATAAGCAGTTCCTGAAGGACTACAGGATGCCAACCCCTGTCATGAGTATATACATTTATTTATGTATTGGCTCATGCTTTTCAAAGTTGTTGGTTGGTTGTTTTTAGTTGTGTCCGACTCTTTGTGAGTCCGTTTGGGATCTTCTTGGCAAAGAAACTTTTCAAAATATTCCCATATAAAGGCACATCCTTACATCACACCAGGGCAGAGCAGGCAGCAACATGTGCCCCTCAACTCCTTTATCCTTACAAATACTTTTTAATGATAATTTTGATGCTAGTGATGACTAATCACCAAAGCTCTTAGCTGGAAGAGATTCTGAATGCAGTCTTTTCCCACCAACACCGGAACAGAAATCTTCTCGACAATGTCTCTGACAACAGTCATTCAGCCTACACTTGAAGATCCACCTCTAATGAGGGAGATAGACTTCTGGAGGCAGATCATTCCATTTATGCATAGATAGCTCTACAGCACATGTTTAGAATTTTTCCTCACTTTAGACCTAAAGCTCCATCCTATTTCTTCTAGGGTTGACTAGACTAGATCTAATGTCTCTTTTACATAATAGCTCTAAAAGTCATAGAACACAGTTATCCTGAAGTCCCAGACCTTTCTTCAAGTTGGCATGACTCCTAGTATCTTCAGACAGTCCTTTGTATGGCATGGTCTCTTCTGCTCATCATTCTAGTTGTCATCTATACGCTTGACTCATGAACCAGACCACACCAGGCTATGTGTGAACTAGGGAAAGTAGGCATTATGAAGCCCATTTGACAAATGAGTAAACCAAGCTTATCTAAAGAGATTGTGACTTGCTTCATATCACAAATGGTGAGTCTTCAACTAGAATCCAAACCAAATTTGAATCGTGGCCAAAAGCTGTCTCCATTTTGTGGACCTAGGAGGAGTGTGTTAGGTGTTCAGGAGGACTAGCACCTCTGGTATGAGGGCTTGCTGAGCCTTTTCAGGGCTGCTCATTCGCCTTTGGTGACCACCTGATTCACCCAACTCTCACCTGTGGCTCCAAGAAACTGTAACATGCACAACAGGCCATTGCCATTCCTGCCTTTTGTCTTGCCACTGGACTGCAATGATCTGTATCTGTGGAGGGAGTAGTCAAGTTGATGAAGCCATAGATCCCAGAATTATTAAATTATAGGTCACATTCAGGTTTTGTGCAAGGCAGATTTGGGAGGAAAGTACAGGCCAAGACTTATTATATGCTACCCCTCCAACCACAACATATGCACCCAGGTGATGTCAGATTTAAATGAATTTCCAGGAAACATAGAAGGGAACAGGAGTCGGAAAAGGAGTCGTGTGCAGATTGATGTGGGCATGTAAGGGAAGCTGTGGGGAATGGGAAGGAAGGAGGGCAGCTGAGATTTACAAGCTGACCATGAACATGCATTTTCACCTCTGGTTTCTTTGGCACCAGCTGTGAAAGCCAAACCTCTCCTACCTCAGTCTTCTCCCTAAAATGGTGTTTTGAAATATAAAGAGCACCACATCTGACTCCAGTCCAAATCCCTGCCTTCCACTAACTAGTTCTTTCATGTTGGGCAAGTCAGTTCCTTCTCGGAACTTCAGTTTCTTCATCTGTCAAATGGGGATAATACTTCCACTACCTATCTCATGGGATTATAGTGAGTAGAGCATTTTGTAAACCTTAAAGCATTATAGCCACATGCATGATTGTTATTAACAAGCTGCATGTTACTGAGGCCACTGGGGGGGGGAAGGCTTTCTTCTTTGTACCTACCCCCAAATATGAGCCTAAAGCAACTGCCCTGATTCATGGTCCCCTAGAGATCTCATAGGTGCTGCCGGCTCACCTTTCCAAAGCCCCAAACCTGAGGGTGTTGTTTTCCCATTGACAACCCTGTGCAGATATTCAATAATTCTAGACAGACACTGTCATGATGTGGCAGCAAGTCACAGTCAGATGACTTAGGAATGGGGTTACTCCAAACTGTGAGCAAAAGCAATGTTTCCTTTCATGTGAAGCTATTCCCCAAGCAGTCATATTTCTCTTTACAAGTCTTCTGTGGGCAAAAAGAAATCAAAGACAACTTCAATATAGGGGCTACAACCCGTTCCAGGGGCTCTGAATAACACTGCAGCCAAGCGCAAATATTGGGAGAATAGAACCAAATGTAGCCAGTATTTCTATCAGTGGCATAAGCCTCTGGATATCAGTGAAGAAATTTCAGGCAAGGGTTTTGGTTAATGGAAAAATAAATACATCTCTGGGGAACAGGAGCCACCATAAACTGTGGTTCAGACAGTGCGGCGTCAAGAAAAGAGCATACTTTGGAGCTATAGGAGTCTAATAAGGAGTCAGACTTATTGCCTATGGCTCTTGGGCAATCCCCTCACTTTGAATGTCATTTTCCCAATCTCTAAAATGAGAAGGTTGGACTTCTCAGTTGTTCTTCAGTTGTTTCTGACTCTCTGTGACCCCAATTGGGGTTTTCTTGGCAAAGATAATGGAGCAGTTTGCCATTTCCTTCTCCAGCTCATTTTGCAGATGAGGAAACCAAGGCAAACTGGGTTAACTCAGGAAGATAAGTCTTCTTGACTCCAGGTCCAGCACTCTACCCACCGTGCCACCTAGCTGCCTGCGATTGGGTCCCTTTCGGCTCTAAATCCTATGACCTTCCATGATGGTTCAGACCATTTTTGGTTCTACTCTGCTGCTCTTCCACATATATTCTTCATTTCTGCATTCACCATCTTCTATAACAAGAGTTTCCCTTTCTGTGATTCTTCAAGGTTCACAAAGTACTTTTAGAGCAAATATTCTAGTCCTGGTCCTCATTTTATAAATGGAAAAACTGAATCTCAGACAATTTAAGGGACCTGTCCAGGGTCACACAACTAATCATCAGCAAAGCCTCAAATCTACTCCATTTTCTCAACTTCAGATTCCTGTTCCCATTATATCATTTCTGTTCCTTACTAATTAAAGATTACGAAATACTGTTCCTTACTATATCATACTGACTTTGCATGAGGCACTGTTGGGTGTTGGGTACTATAGTCTGTACTCTCAAGTAGAGGGTACTCTAGATATGATCAGACACAAATCACTACACTATCAGGCAATATGTGTTAAATACCACCAAAAGTGGTACAAATAAAGGCCTGTTCCATGAAGTGGGAAATGACTTTTATATAGAAGGCCAAGGGCAGCAAGGTGGCACCATAAATAGAGTGCAGGCCTAGAGTAAGGAAGACTCATCTTCCTGAGTTCAAATCCAGCCTCAGGCACTTATTAGCTGTGTGACCCTGGACAAGTCACTTAACCCTGTTTGCCTCAATTTCCTTATCTATAAAATAAACTGGAGAAGGAAATGGCAAACTACTCCACTATCTTTGCCAAGAAAACCTCAAGTGGGGTCACAAAGAGTCAGATACGACTAATATAGAACTAATAACGAACTAATATAGAACAACAATATAGAATGCCAAAAGGCTTCTTGAAGGAGGTAGCATCTGAGCTGTCCTTTGAAATAAAGAGTACTTGTCCATGGACAGACTTCATTTCCCACTGTGCTTGGAGTCAAGAGAACTTTGCTCACTTGGCAAAATCCTCTGGGATGCACTTCCCAAAAGGCTTTGTATGAGCCCAAAGTGTGACCACTTTCCATGCTGCACATTTGATTAGGTGAAGAGTATTCTCAGCATAGGAGATTATATTTTTAAAAGGCTAAAAGGGTCTTAAAGAGAGGCTGTCATTGGATAGTAGGATTGGAAGGGGGTAGGAAGAAATGTGGAGAGAAAACTCTCTCCCTGGCAGAGAGTGCGCCTGGCCAAAGTGCACAAAAATTCTAGCATCCCATCTAGGCCTTCAAGATGCCAATGAGATCTGTGGAAATAGGCTTTGGTGTTCATCCAGTTTATGAGGAATTGGTGCAGTCTAGACTTCTGTGCTGAAGTGGAAAGGGAAGTGATTACTGAGTAATACTTTGGACTCCGGTCTTCAAAACCAGTGCCATAAATGATTTGACTAGTTTCCTTTCCCACTGTGTTGGGGGGTAGGAAGATTAGTTCGGTTTTGGTTAAAGCTGTCCTAGAAGATGTCAATCTTTGGTTATGGATGCAGGAGAATGTTTACTACCTCATTTGATTCCTTGTTATTTGTCTTACTACCTTTTTTCATTATAATGCTTTTTTATTCTAAATTCTTGTGTTACCTAGCATGGTTTGGTACAGAAATATGTTGTTGAGGGTTCCAAGCTATGGCTTTGAAGAGATGATGATCCAAACAGTACTCTTAACTTGGGGGTAGCTGTGAAAGGTGTTATAGAAGGATGGGGAAGATATCAAATGTTGAAGATAGAGTATGGCATTCTAGACTTTGGAAATAGCATGCACAAAGGCCTGAAGGCAGAAAGTTCAAGGAATATTTGAGAAACAGGAAGTCATCCAGTTCAAATTTTACAATATTCAATAAACTCTGTATTTGAAAAGGAGGAGTAGAAGATCAGGCTAGAAAGGTAACTGGAGTCAGAATGTTGAAGGGCTTAGATGTGAGACTAAGGTATATTTGGACTACATTTGGAAGCAATGGGGAGCCACTAAAGGTTTGTGAATGGAGGTGAGTGGAGTAATGATATAGCAGAAAGAGTTATAGATTTTGAGTCCAAGTACTTAGATTTGGATCCCAGCTCTGCTCCTACTGGGCTCAGCTCACACACACCCTGTGAACTTTGAGCAAATCATTTAACATTGCTGACACTCAGTTTCTTCATTTACAAAATAAAGGAGTCACTAAGGCAGTAGTGTCAAACTCAGCAAAGGGGACCACTAATCCACATGTGTGTGTGTATACATACACATATATATTATATGTATATATGTGTGTATACATACACACACACACACATCCCTGCAGGCTGCGTACTTAGTTTTAAAGTGTAATGTTATCTGAGCTTTATGGTATATTTATTTATTTTGCTAAATATTTCCTGATTACATTTTAATTTGGTTTTGGCCATGTTTGACACCTCTGCTCTAAAGTTCCCCCCAGCTTGAAGTCTGTCATTTTGTGGTTGATGTGGGCAGAGTGTGCCTTCAGGAAGATCAGCCAAGCAGTAGTGTATAGGATGGGCCAGAAAAACGAAAAACTGACAGCAAAACAGAGGTAGATTAATATAGGCAAGAGCTAAAGTTATCAATATTTCGGAAGATAAAGACTTCTCCTCTGAGAGACCCTTTGCATTGCTCCAGGGTCCCACCTACTCTGCATCTGCCTCAGAGGCAGAGACATAGGAGACTGTCTTAGTCCCCATGAGATGTAAGGAGGGCCTGAGTTCGGGGAAGCAGTGGGAAGGGCAGAGAGGGGAAGGAACTGAACAAGCACTGTCCAACAGTCACTTTAAGGGATATGATGGCTGGGTCAATGAGAATGAAATGAGACCAGGAGGAGCAGTTAGAGAGGTAAGAGGAGAATTTGGATGATTTGGTACCATGAAAGCCAGTGGGGAGAGAGTTTTAAGAAGTCAAGAGCATTTCATTTTTTTTTGGAGGGGGGAAGGCAGGGCAATTGGGTTAAGTGACTTGCCCAAGGTCACACAGCTAGTAAGTGTGTCAAGTGTCTGAGGCCAGATTTGAATTCAGGTCCTCCTGACTCCAGGGCCAGTATTCTATTCACTGTGCCACCTAGCTGCCCCTGTCAAGAGCGTTTCAGCAAAGTCAAAGCCACTAGATGAAATCACCTGCTGTCTTTGAGAAAGCCATTTCAGTACACAAGTAAGGGTAGAAGCCATATTGCAAAGGTTAAGGAGGGAGTGGGTGGCTTAGATTAGCTAGCATTAAGTTGGCTAAATGATTCTCTCCTGAGATACTTAGGCTGTGCTTGTTTCACTTCTGGCCTCTCTCCTCACTCTCTGAACTATACCTCCTGACCAATGGCCTTCTCCCCCTAGAGATGCTGCTACCCTGAGCCTCTCTCTTCTGATTGGCGAATCTTTGTCCTGGGCCATCATTTAATGGTGATCAGGACATGTTCACTTCACTCCTGGCTCTAGTCTTCACTCTCTTGATTTCACCTCCTGGCCAGCAGCTTTGTCCCTACCTGTGTATTTCATCCTTCACTTCCCACATTGTTCTCTTTATGTGTTAGATTTCCCTCCATTGGGAATACCATACATACTCAATTGGGTAACTTACCCCACAGGAAAAAAGGAGGAAGAAGAAGATAAAAAAGGGGGGGATGCTAGAAGGGAGGGCAGATGGGAGTGGAGGTAATCAAAAACAAACACTTTCGAAAGGGGACAGGGTCAAGGGAGAAAATTCAATAAAGGGGGATAGGTTAGGAAGGAGCAAAATATAGTTAGTCTTTCACAACATGAGTATTGTGGAAGGGTTATACATAATGATACGCATGCGGCCTATGTTGAATTGCTCGACTTCTTAAGGAGGGTGGGTGGGAAGGGAAGAGGGGAGAGAATTTGGAACTCAAAGTTTTAAAAACAGATGTTCAAAAACAAAAAAAAATAGTTTTCGCATGCAACTAGAAAATAAGATACACAGGCAATGGGGCGTAGAAATTTATCTTGCCCTACAAGAAAGAAAGGGAAAAGGGGATGAGAGGGGAGGGGGGTGATAGAGGGGAGGGCTGACTGGGGAAGAGGGCAACCAGAATATACGCCATCTTGGAGTGGGGGGGAGGGCAGAAATGGGGAGAAAATTTGTAATTCAAACTCTTGTGAAAATCAATGCTGAAAACTAAATATAGTAAATAAAAAAAATGAAAAAAAAAGATTTCCCTCCATTATAATGTAAGACAGTAGAAACTGCCTGTTTTTGCTTGTATTTGTATCCCCAAAGTTTAGCCAGTGCCTGGCCCATAGTAAGTGCTAAATAAATGTGCTTGTTCTCTCTCATCTCGTCTCGTCTCGTGTCCTCTCCTTTCCTCTTCTTCCCTCCCCCCTTCCTCCCCATCTTTCCATCTATATACCTTCAGTGGTCTGAGCTTAAATAGGTAAAAGAGACTACTGGATATTTCCTAAAGTTGGAGAATTAGCAAGGAGGTTCTAGTGAGTAGGTATATGAGGAGAATAAGAGAAAAATGAAATGGATGACTACACAGTTCACTATGGGCAGGAAGGCAAGTAATGCCAGAAAGAGGCTGTGCTATACTGTGAGAATGAGAGAATGGGGCCAAGGGACCAAAGATTACAATGACAGAAAAGGAAAGGTTCAACAAGAGTAAAGAAGATAGAAGGGGAGGGAAAGGAAGAAAAGAAGCATTTATCTAGTGCCTACTAATGCTCAGTACTTAAAGAAAATTATCTCATTTGATCCTTACAACAATCCTTTAAGGTAGGTGCTATCATCTCCATTGTAGAGTTGAGGAAACTGAGGCCAACATAGGTTAAATGGAAGTAAATGCAATTGTGGTAATGGAGAGGATTTTAGAACTCTTTCTTCTGGGTTAAAAAAGAAAAAACTATACTGATTGGCAGGGAAAATAGTTTGAAATCGCTCTAAAGCTGGATTATTGGAAGAGTCATCAGCATGAATGTCAGAACCACTGCAATTCATGGCAGGGGAAAAAGTTAAGAGAAAGACTGAATCAGGTGCTGAAGTCCTTGAAGAAGCTGGCACAGCATCTTGGGGAGTCAGTGAACAAGTATACCACAGACAGGGAGAGGATGGACTAAGCTAATGGTGTGGGCTTAAGAAGAGAAAGTGTTGAGTCATCCCAGCAGAATAGTCATGTAGAGAAAGCACACCACTCTTTTCCTCCAACACCTTCAGTAACTCTTTTTTAAAGGGTTATTGTATAAAGTTCAGATTCTGCAGCTTGTTATTGAGGGCCCTCTACAAGTTGGCACCACCCTACCTTTCCATATGTCTCTCCTTGTTCTCTGCTCTCCTCTTCTGTGCTCCAGCAGTGCTGAACTATTCTTCATCCATGAGGACAGGATTCTATTGTCATCACTTTGTTCTCACTGTCCCCCATTGCTCTTCTCCCTCTTCTTCCTTTGACCTCCTCCTACCTGTTGAAAGTCATGTTGACTCAGTTACTCATTGTTCTCAGCCCTACCTATCAGTCAATGTTGGGGGAGGCTCTGATGGGGAAGGAGACACTAAATCTGCAGATGTTTGTGTCACCTGCTTTTTTTGTCACAAACCCTTCCTGCAAATTATCACCGTTCTTGCCACCTTGGGGAGGAAGTGAGATTCAAGGGCCCAACCCTTTTTGCTGAGGTGGACCTGTTTGGATTGTCATAAAGTTACCTATGATGTCCCCACTTTGAAGCCTTTGCTGATCTTCAGTGATCAGCCCATAAAGGTGTTGCTACCTTGATGCACTTATAATAAAATCCTTTTAATTTTCTTTGTCCTGAATTTTGTGTCTTTTATCAGGGTGAAAGCCCAAATGAATCCTCACAGCATTTTCCTTTCAACATACCCATCCTTTAAAGCCCAACTTCAAATGCCTTTTCTTCCATAAAACCTTCTTTGATCTCCCCTGATTGGTAATGACCTTTCCCCTCAGAATTTGGGTAGCACTTTGGTTTTGTCCTTGGTGACACAGTTATCTTGTTAAAGTATGTAACAGCACGTGGCGTCATCAAGTGAAGTTGGGTAGGTAGAAGGAGTAGGGGCAGAAAGTCAAATTCAGTTCAGCGAGCATGTATTAAGTACTTACTAAGCCCACGGCACAAGCTAGGATCTGGGGTTGGAAGGATGAAAACAATGCTCTCTGCCCTCAGCAAGCTTATATTCTACTGGAAAAGACAGAAAATGCATGGGAATTTGCTGCCGGTAAGACCAAGGGCCCAGAAAAAACCAGTGGAAGGGATGAATAGAGAGACAGACAGTGGATGGAATCTTCCCCTTTATCTCCCTCCCTTTTGTCTTTTCTCTCTGTTTTTCTGACATTTCTCTTTTTGCTTCCTCCCAACTCTACCTTAGAGCTGCCCATGCTGTGCCTTCCATGTTATGCTTTTCAGGGACCTCTCAGTATGTTGGAGCCAGTTCTGTCTCAGGAGAGCTGGTTGTTAAATTTGCAGTGTGATCATTGCAGCTCATATATCACACACTACAAATCAGCTTGATTTAGCATTGTTGTTTGTCTAGACTTAAGAAACTGTTAAACTTTAAAGTCTTTTATATATACATTTTTTTCAGAGAGCTGGTTGTTAAATATATACCAGCATACTACTGTTCTGAGGGCTAAAAAGTTTGCAGTCTATTACAAACAAGGTCTGTGTTAAGCTATAGAACTACCAAAGAAAGGAAGCATTTTTCTGCCCATTTAATTGACTGGAAATGCTGGGGCACAGGCTGGCTGTGTATGGGAGAACTAAAGGATGACAATGACAAGACTAAAGAGGACACCAGAGATCATCTAGTTCATAGCTTTAGACTTGAAAGGGACCTCCGAGGTCATCTAGTCCAACTCTGTCCTTTTATAAATAAGGCAATGGAAGCTTAGGGAGCTTAAGTGACTTTCCTAAAATCACAAAGGTCATCCATCCCCTTTTGATAAAGGATTTGGAACCCAGGTCTTCTGACTTGAGAACCGGTGATCTTTCCAATGTGGCACCCTACAAATAAAGAAACTGAGTCCCAGAGAGGGGAAGGGACTTGATCAGGATCACCCAGGTAGTTAATGACAGAGCCAGGCCTAGCATCCAGGTCTTCTACCCTCCAATTTAGTGAACTTTCCCCTATATCTCATTAGCCAAGATCAAATCACATAGACTGCAGAATAAAAATGATGTAAAAATCCAATTCCATCCATCTCGGTGCATGTTACATTTGTACTTTCCCTCTCTTTGTACTTGACTCTTAGGGCCTGTAAACTCCTGCATAGTTTGGCCTAAAGTGAAGAAAGAACACTTTTTCCTATTAGCATTCGTGTCTCCTGAGCAAAGAGCTTGAAGTCACCTTCCGAATGCAAGACTTGGTCCAACTTTGACACCTGTATTCCCACTGACCAAGCAATAACACTGTCTGACTCCATGCTAAAGCTCTCATTTTAATAAGAACCAGGTTACTCAGGAGCTGCTAAGAAGGCCAATGCATACACGTAGGCACACTTTCCCCCCTCCTCTTACACATGCTCTCTATCGCATACCTCATAATGGAACAAGGAAATCCAATAACAGAACCTTTGTTCCAGGTTTCTTCAAGAGAAACCCCCAGAGCCACTATGTACACCTGCAAGTCTGTCTAAATGCTGTGTTTCTTGGTTGTCATGGGCATAATCCTTTGATCATAGGATTTCAAACTAAAAGGGACCTCAGAGATCATCATGTAACCCAACTCCCCCTTTTTTACAAATGAAGAAACTGAGGCCTTGAGAGGTATCTTGGGATCACATATTTTAGTCAAGTTACAAGGCACCTTAGAGGCAACTGGGCCAATCCCCAAGCCCAGAGAGGTTCATTTCCCAACCAGTTGCAGTGTTTGGTTTCAACCCCACTATCTTCATCCCCACCTCCACCCCCAGTTCATCACCAAAACACTCCTAATCATGGAGTTTTAATCAACTTTGATACTCACACCTCATCAGAACCCTCAGTTGTCTCTGCTTCTCTGATTGGAGGGCTAGAAGGTAGAGCAAAAAACTCCTCCCAAAGCCCCCATTCCAAGACGGCTCAGAAGCCCAGCCAAATCTTCCTTTCCTACCAGCTTCAATGCTTGCTTTCAATTCTACAGTCAACATACTGTCTCCCTAACCTTTCCAACTTTTCAGCCTCCCTTTGTGTGTTGTCTTTCCCCTGAGGGCAGGGATTGTCTTTCTTTTTCTTTTTTGTATCCCCTAGAGTTTAAGCACAGGGCCTGGCACATAGTGGACACTTAATAAATGGGCATTGCATTGCATCCAAACTACAAGGAACCTAGTCGCCGGGCCCCAAGAGTTTAATTGATTTGCCTATAGTTCCAGAGTTCCAGACCAGCACTCTATCCACTACACCATCTTGCCAAGGGTGAAGGGACTTGCTGAAGGTCACACAGGTGGTAACTAGCAGCAGCAGAATTTGAAACATCATCTGATTCCTCATCTAGTGCTCTTTCCACCATACCTTATCCCTGAAGAAAATAGCTGGAGACCAGTGATCCAATTCCTAGTGAAGCAAGCCATGGTCAAGGAACTCGAACCCCAAAGTCCGTCAGGATGGATCTGGAGCCAGGGGACCCATTAGCTTGAGAGCTGAACTGTAGTGAGTACCCCTGATACCCAAGCTGCAAGTTCCCTTCTAGAGATGGAAAAGCCATTTTCCTGTCATTTGGTGCTGGACACGCTTAGATCCTGCTAAATATAATAATTAGCCTGCAAATGGGCGGCCAACAACCGGTGTGGGGAAATCACATAAGCTGTCTCTTGATGAAGCCTTTGTGGAGCTCATCGCCCGCCCACCCCCTGCTTTCCCTCCCCACATAGACACATGCACACACTTCTTCATTACAATAAGTTTTTTTTTTAAGATAATTGAGCTTCTCTTTGCAGAAAATGATGACTGTACTTATGTATCGCCCTGTAGAAAGTGAAACTGCATGGCTCAGTGAATCCCATCATCATTTCACCCCCTAATGAGAGCGATTGTTTGCAGGCAGATGAAATTAAATTGTAAGCTCTATTGGCTTCAACAACAGGTACCATTTGAGCAAATCCAAAGGGAACCATTGAATTGTCAAAAAGATTTAACTCTTCCTGACATGGTGGTATTAGGGATGGGCCTCTCCATCTCACAGTGTTGATCCCTTCACAAGGCCAAGTTGGGAGAAATGAAGACCTGGTCATTCTGTCACATTCAGCCATGATGTCACTGGAAGGTGGCAGGGAAAGTCTCTGGCCAGGACAGCCCCTTAGAAGAACCAGAGCCAGCTTTATGGAGAAGTAGAAGAAGTAACTTCTTACATGGCAAAATTTGAAAGGGAAAAGTAAGGCACCTCAACCAACTTTGAAATCTCCCAAACCCGAATGTCACACTGCTTGACATGCAACCTTGGAAAGGAGTTAGGGTCAAAGGACCTGGGTTCAATTCTTGGCAGTGCCACTTCCTGCCTGTGAGGCCACGGGGTGATCACTCCATCTCTTCCAACTTCAGTATGTTCAGGTATAAAATGAAGGCGATGTGATCTCACACCACTCCTGGCAGACAGTCAAACTTGAAGCAGAAGCTGGATGACCCATTGCTGGAAGTGGGATAGGAGGTATTCTCTGTTAGGGGTGAGTGGGTTTACATCTCCTCAGGGGGCCTTTCCAGATTGGATTTTAACTTTATGATTACTCAGCTCCATTCCAGCTCTGAATCCTGAGACCTCTGGGTTTATCTCCCTGAAAGTTCTCTTAAACAGAAAATAGTGTTGAATAAAGGCACACTAAGGTGGGAGTGATTGATCATAGAATGTGAGAGCTAGAAGGAAGCTTGGTGCCATCTAGTTCAAAACCTTCATTTTACTGGAACCCAGGGTACCAGGGTACAGTTTGCATAGGATTCTTGTCATTAGTGGAGAGAATTGTTGTTAATAGGAGCTATCATATAATGCTTTAAGCTTTGCAAGGCACTTTACAAAAGCCTCATTTCATCCTTACAACAACCCTGGGAGATAGATACTATTATTATCCCTATTTTACAGATATGAAAACTGAGGCAAACAGAGGTTAAGTTGCTCAGCTAGCATCTGAGGTTGGATTCCAATTCAGGTCTTCCCCATTCCAGGTCCTGCACTCCATCCACTACTGCATAGCTACCCTGCGTGCCTGTGTGAAGGAGGAGTTTGTGAGAGCTTGAAAGAAAACAAAGAGTCCTCTTGTTTCCCTCTCCTGGCTGAGCTGAGATATATTCCTCTCGGTGGGAGAGGGTCTTTCCACCTTCACCCAAGGGAAGATTCCCTGGAAGCTCTGGGGAGGCAGAGCTGAAAATCAAGGATTGTCGAGTCACCAAATCCTCTTTATATCTGCTGCTTCCTCAAGTCTTTGCTCTTTGTCCGGGACTCTCTCCCTAAAGAGAGCTTGGAAGCACTCACATCCCTTCTCAAAGCTGGAAGCAAGAAGCTTCTCCTCTCCCGGGCTCTCAGTAGCTTCCTCCCCACTGCTGCCCTCCATTCTCTCCACTGAAGAGAAGAGTCTTATGCAAATGCCCCAGGCTCGAACCCGGGGTTACATTACAAAATGGGAAACTAAGGCCTCATGTCATAGAGTGACAGTCAGGACTAGAACCCAGGTATCCTGACTGAGAATCCAGTGCTTTTCCCACCATGCCATGCTGATCCAGTTGATTGATACGAGGAGTGGGATGTCTATATATGAGATATACATGGCGTGTGTGTATGTATGTGTACATATACGAGTTTAGGGGAGGGTGGTCAAGTGAAGATGGATTCAAAAGGGGCAAAAACCAGAGGAGGGAAGAGGTCTCTGCCTGCTCCCCACAAAAAAACTTCACACATGCTATGGGGCTTCTTACCTAGGGCAAACCCTGCCTGTTTTTGAGGAGAGGAAGCAGAAATTCAAGGAAGAAGACTACAGGAGGCAAAGACAGCAAAAGCTGTAGAGAGAAAGGTTTTCGACACATTGTCTGGAAGAACTTCCCAACCGTGGTCAGAGCTGTCCAAAAGTGGAATGAGCTGCCTCATCACTGGAGGTCGGCTAGCTGCTCTCCAGTCTTGTCGTGCCCTTTTTTGCTACCTCCCCTCCCCTCCCTTCATGCAAACCAATCTCCACTCCATAAGTACATTTTCTCATTGCTCTCTCTGGAAATCACTTTCTTCATTCAGGCACTGGTTCAGGTGCCACTTCCTTCATGAAGTCCTCCCCACCTCTTCCTTCAAAGTGATCCCTCCCTCCTCAAATTTTTCTAGATCATTTTGCCTGGATCTCTTCTTTTGCTACATTACATTCTTTTATATTTCCATTATTACATCTGAGGTCTGCCTTGCTTATTTGTCCACACGTGTCCCATCTAGTAGATCATAAGCTCCTTGAGGGCAGGCATTGTCATTTTTTTCATCTTTGCACATGCATGTGTAGCACCTAGCTTTGGATATTACAGATAGTAGGTACCTAAACACTGTTTCTTGAATTTAATTGAATGGAAACTGGATGGTTATTTGTCAAGGATATTATAAAAGGGTTGCCAATTCAGGCATGGATTAGGCCTTCCTAACTCTGAGATTCTATGTCCTATGAATTCAGGGAAGCCTTGGAGTGGGCAGCAGCATCACTGAGAAGGGACTGACTTTCCCGAGGTCATTGTGAAAACCTCAGCAATTGTCAACGCCCCAGCAAAGTCTATCATACAAAACTTCAGTTCTAGTTCTCTTCAGTTGGCACTCACAATAAGTCATCTCATGGGATCTTTCATGCCAGGGCCTCAAGCTTTTTGGCCCCAGGAGCCCACCTAGAGCTAGCAAAAAGATCCCCATGGGGCTGTGTTGGTATGGTAGAATAAGTATGGGACTGGGAGTCAAAAGACCTGGACTCTCCATCACTTTGTGGCAACCTTGAGCAAGTACCTTAACCATTCTGAACCTCGCCTTGCACATCTGTAAAATGGAGATAATAAATGACCATACCACATCTTAGCTTACAAGATTGCTGTCAAGAAAGGGCTTTGTAAACCATCAAGACGAAAGAAATGCATTTTATTAGTATTATACCTTTACTCTCTATTTTAAGAGTAGTCGCTTGGGAGGAAAATGGTGCAGCCTTTTAGCAGTGAATTAGGAAATAATTTAGCTTGACAGTAAAGAGGAAGTGGGGGCAAATTCAGCACCTAAGCGGAAGTTTCAGAAAACTTTGGAACTCACACCTGTGGCTTATTGACGTTGCAGCTACGCCAAGAAGGTCTTCTCCCCCATCCCCATTGACTTTGGGCCACTTCTTGTATCATTCTAAAATAGAGTGATGGGGGTGGGAGAAGAGAATTATCTGACTGTCTACAAGGGCGAGCTACGTATGCAGTAGTCAGCCATTGTTAATTTTTGTTTTTAATCTTAGTTATGATTAATAACTGCTAATGTTTATACAAAGTGCTTTATATATGTTGTCTCATTTGGTCCTCAAGATCAGTCTGTGAAGTAGGCAATACCAGTATGACTATCCCTACCCTCCAGATGAGGAAGTAGGAGCTCAGAGGGGTGAAATGATTTGCCAGTCATTAGTCACATAGTAACTATCAGATAGGATTGGAACACAGCTCTCTCTTCAACCTAAGTCCAAGGCTCTTCCCAAAAAGGACACCCATGGTGTCATTCTATGACATTTTTCATCAGTCTTCACATTTTTTGCTAGAGAACCATGTTGCCAAAAATTGCATAGCAAATAGACGATAGTAATTTATGTCTTCTAAAGTTGAAAGCTGGTGAAAGTTGAGAACTGGTCTAGAGCTGGAAAGGAGCTTACAAATCCTCTACTCCAATCACCTCATTTTACTAATAGGGATCAGGCCCATAAAGGTTGTGGCTTGCTCAAGGATAGACAAGTGATGGGATTTGAACCCATATCCTGTGATTTGAAGCCCATTATTCTTTCTACTGTACCAAAATACTTCCTGATTTCTAGTCCTGAACTGGTTTGGCCTTAGTCAAGTAATTTCCTCTTCCTGAGGTTCAGTAACCTTATCTTGAGAAGAACGGGGTTGGACCTGATGATGTTCACTGTCTTCCTATCTCACATAGTCTCCAAGTCCCTCCTCCTTTTCTAAGACAAGAGCCTTCCAAAAGTGGAATGGACTAGGTCTACAGGTATCAGGTGTCTTCAGGCACTGCTTAATAATAATATTATAGAGCAGATTTGGCTGCTCAGGGCTAGGTTGAGCCACATGCCCTATGATTCTATTGCTGCTCTTAGCTTAAGCACTCTGCCTCCAGCTGCAGAGCTGGGCAATATTCTTGAAGGCTCCCTTCCATGGTGGGAGAAAAGGACATCCCCTTGAAAGCTTTGTTCTGTGCTGTAAAACTACTGTTTAATTATAGTCCAGTATTTGTGACAGTTCTCTGTGTTAGCTACTTTCTCTGAACTCCAGGGGGAAGAAAGGATCATATATTGGCAATACGATCCCAGAGACCTGGAAACATCTGTGGAATAGCCGCTAACACTGAGTCTCTTGCCGTGGAGTCTGGGAACTTTCCACATGTGACCTCCATGGGAAGCGGCAATTCAAAGCTGCCAAAAACAAAGGAGGGAGGAGAATTATGGGAAGAAAATGCCCTTATTTCACCCCTCAGGGCCACCAGGTAACTTTGTCCAAGGACTCGGGGCATGGGGTGGGAGATGTTGGAATGAAGACTGTGTGAAGAGTGGTGCAGTGGTTAGAGTGATGAGCAATGTCAGAGTTCAGATCTGGCCTCATTCACTAACTATTATAGACAAACAAAATGTGGTACACGAATATAGTGGAATATTACTCTGCAACAAGGTACAACAAATATGAGGAATTCAGAGAAGCGTAGGAAGACTTATATAAACTGATAAAGAATGAAGTAGGACCAAGGAAATGATATACACAGTGACCAAAACAATGCGAATGATGAAAGACAAATTTTTGAAAAAGAAACCTTTAATATTGTATAATAACTAAACTCAGCCCTAGAGAAGGATTAAGAAAATATATTTATCTTCATCCTTTGCAGAGCTGAAAGACTAGGGGTAGAAGATTACCCCTAGTCACACAGAGACCATATGTTAATTGGTTTTGTTGAACTTCTTGTTCCTGCTTTCTTTCTAAATATTTGTTAGAGGAGATGTCCTGGCTGGGGAAAGGGAAAAATTACATGCAAAACTAAAGATGATGTGAAAACAAAAGATATAAACAAAAATAAAATTTTTAAAAATTGGAAGCTACCAGATGGTAGCTGCTACACCCTGCCCTGAGCTACTAGTGGCCTTCCCAGAAACCATACTATTATAATGGGAAGAATAGGAAATTGTTGTTCTGTTGTTTATCAGTCATTTCCAACTCTCTGTGACCCTATTTGGAGTTGTCTTGGCAAAGATACCAGAATGGTTTGCCATTTCCTTCTCCAGCTCATTTTTCAGATGAGGAAACTGAGGCAAGCAGGGTTAACTGACTTGCCCGGGGTCACACAGCTAATAAATGCCTGAGGCCAGATTTAAACTCAGGAAGATGAATCTTCCTCACTCCAGGTCTAGCATTCTACTACTGTGCCACCTAGCTGCCCTCCTCCCCAAACTACCTTATATCGATTCTGTATATATTATGTATACTTACATATGAATATTTTGGGATACACTGTGGTGTCATGGTTAGAGTTGGACTCTGAAGCAGTAGGACCTGGGTTCAAATCCCACTTGCCTGTGTAATCCGAGGCAACTTATTTAACCTGTCAGTTCCCAAGGCAGCTCTCAGTTATTCAGTTGTTTTTCAATTATATTCAACTCTCTGTGGCCCCATTTGGGGTTTTCTTGGCAAAGATATTAAAGTGGTTTACCATTTCCTTCTCCAGCTCATTTTTCAGATGAAGAAGCTGAGGCAAAGAGAGTCAAGTAACTTGCCCAGGGTCACATAGCTAGTAAGTGTCTCAGGCCAGATTTGAATTCAGTGAGATGAGTCTTCTTGACTCCAGGCCCAGCATTCTATCCACTGTAATACCTAGTGCCCCAAAAGCAGAGGGGTAGGTGTTTCTAGCTGGAAGGGCCACTGATAACTCTGTGAGGTGGTTTATCCTTGGGATTTCTGTATTTCCAAACCTGTAGACCTAGTCCATTCCACTTTTGGAAGTCTCTTGTCTTAGAAATGAGAAGTTGGAATTGGGGGTTCACTGTGTGCCCAGTTGTTTGAGAACATGAAACAAAGACTTCTGCTTTAAATTCTACGTAGGACTACTCATGTGCCGTGTCAAACTACATTAAGAAATGTCCCAGGGTTTCCTTCAATGGTGCCTTTTCCCTGGATGGCCTGAATGGCACTCCTTGTCGGACTGGCTGTCAGTCTTCACTATCTTACATCCTCTCTTTTTAGGCTATAATTTGATATTTCACCAGTGTGAAGAACAGCTAAATACTTTAGCATTATATAACTTCAGAAGTCCCTTTTTGAGATGAAATATATGCAAATGATCATGCCCATTATAGGTCGGCTAAAATTCTCTAATTTCAACTTGAAAGAGGAAAGATCTTGAGACAGCATGACATTATTTGATCCAATGAAGTAATCAAACTAACTTGGTATCTCTTGGGTAGCAATTTATCTTCTCTGCCTGGAGCAGAAGGAGATTTCTTCATGGCAGTAATGGATTTATGTCATTTCTTCCAAATCTGTTTCTTTCCATTGGAGGATGGTATTCAAAATGTGAAGTCCTTTTAGTCAGGAGTAGCTCCAGGCATGGAACAGTTCAGAGACTTTTCACAGATGCCCCCCCTGCTCACTTCGGTGACTAGGTTACAAGCCACAGACAGCTCTCTCTAATTGGTCGGTCTCATTCATTTCCCAAGTACACGAGGAGGAAAATTAGGGATACAAAAAATATAGGGGAATGATGACACACATTTACATAGTTTCCTTAGTTCTCTGCCATCATTCTGAAGCCACAGAGCAACAGGCTCTATGCAGCATCGAAGCTTTTTTCAGACTGTCCCTCCTCACACACATACACCAATGTTGGGGAAATCTGCATGGGTTTACATGGGTACCTACCAAGAGCCCTTCTTCCTGAGTCCCTGCAGCTTCTCACAAGGGCCCACGAATCACAAAGACAGGCAAGGCACTGTTCAGGAAAGTGGGTTGTGGGGTACCTGGTGGGATAATGCCGATTTTATTCTGCTAAGGAGGAAAATGTGTTAATAAACGCCTGTGACATTTAATGATGTGGCTTTCATTTTGAACACACCATTGCCCTGATATTGAATCCATCCATTGCAGTAATAGACACCAGGCCGAGGAACTCAGTCTTTGTGTGGGTGGCTGAATGAGTAAATAAATAAATAAATTTTAGAGTGACTGAAGAAGGGGAAACTGCATGTGTTAGCATCTTATGAGCTTTGTTCTCATGCGTAGCTTTTCTTTTCCATTCATCTTTCAGGAAATCTAATTTTACTCTTGTGGGCTTCTCTGCCAGTTTTCAAAATTTCTGATCATATCCCATATTACTCTTTGTCAGATAGGTTATTCAAAAACAAACGTTAAACTCTTATACCTGTTAGTGGTGTTTTCAATCAAGATGCAGACACTTTGGTTCAAGCCTTTTCAAAGGGCAATAACTGTCCCCTTTCCTTTTATTCTCCAGCAGTCTTTTTCCTTTTAGGCCCATCTGGGGCTGGTAAAGAAGAGGCAGTAAAAACGGGTAAGACCACTGTGGATGATCAGTGATAACGAGAGAAGATTACCCAAATATCAGTGCATGGCTCTTTAAATTTCTATTATTATCTGCAGTGATAAAATAACTGGCCCATATTACCAACCTCAGTGTAGAACTCAGCATTCCATTTCCTTTCCTCAGTGTACATTTCTCTCTCCCAATTTGACCTAACAGAAATCTCTCTCTTTCTGGTCAGTGGCAGTGTTTTTAGAAAGAGATGTCACATGGCTAGAATTCAGAGCATATATAAATGCTCACTCGTCACCTTCATCTGTAGAACACAAACATATATGTATTCACTTCCATACTTCAATGGATCAAAGGTCCTATTGCTGTAAGAACAATGCCTCACAGGTATAGATTGTGGTGCCAACTCACCCCGTACAGTTCTTGTTCACATCTGTCCATAAATTCTCCATAGAGAATTCATACAACAGACTGGAAACTTTCTCTCTGGTTATTATTGGATGTTAGTGGACTGACTCCTCAAGCCGTCTATCTGTTATACAGACATGACTTACTGGCTCACTACATTGTCTGATGATGTATCTCCTTAATGATACCTTATCATACTATTTCTCACATGTAAGTCATCACAGATAACACTGCAGGTCAGCCTTTTTTCATAAGCATATTGTATTACTTCCTTTACATATAGCTATTCATTGTCCCACATTAATCGATCTCATGCAAATTCATTAAGTGAAACAATATTACAGAGGGGAGTTAGGTCCATAGGAACAACGTTTATGCAGAAGCAATAAGAAATATGACTGTGGTAAGCATATTGGTGATACTCAAGAGAATTAACACTGTGGAGACTAAGCATTCACTTGAACCACTCATGAACCATCCAAGTCATATCTTGGACAATTGACTAAACGATGCTACAGCTAGATTTTCCAACTTACTGTAACGTTTGGTCATAATATATTAATAATTTTTATTGTAAAATGGCATTAGCTGAGACATTATACAGAGTATGCCTAGACGTTGTTTTCTATTTACATATTACAAAGACACACAATCCATAATCTTTTGTTGCCTTTTGTTAGCAGATACTATTGTTGAAAAGTATTGCGGCACTATCTAAAAATGCTAGTAAGTGTAGGATTTAGGGGGCAGGGCATTTGTATTTAAGGAGGAAGAAAGGTTCTATCTTCTGGGAAATTCCCTGGTTACCTGGAGCTGAAGCCCTCATTAGAGAACTAGTGAGGTGGTTTGTAGACTGCTCTTTTTCTACATCAGCTGTGTTTCTGTGGCTTTCTGCAGCTCATGCTCATTGGGCTAGGAATCCCCTTCCTTTGGGATCTTTCTCAATTCACCCTCTTTGATGCTATTTATGAGGGTCCTAGAAACTCTGCTCCAGGCGTACCCAAGAAAACATAGAACAGCTCAAAAACTGTCACTGCCCTGTGGAACCAGACCCTTCAGTGACTCTGTACCCAAGACTTTAGGCAACTTGGTCACATGATGTCAGCTGATCACAAAGAGAGGACCACCCAGTAGCATACCTCCATAGCAGCATTGTGAGGAGGGCTTACTTGCAGATGTGTATTTAAGGACTTCTCTTGCCCTCTTTCTTCTTCTTATCTCTCCTGCCTCTCTCTCTCTCTTCTCTTCTCCCTCCCTCCCTCCCTTTCTTCCATCTATTGCTCTTAGTTCTCTCTGGGGCCAGACAAACAAGTTTAATCATTCTTCCATATGACAGCTCTTCCAGTAACATGGCTCCCTTAAGTCTTCTCTGCTCCAACCAAACATCCCCAGTTCCTGTAACTATTTAGAAATCATTAGGCCAGAACTCTCAAACTCTTTTTTTAAATTTCCTTTTTCTTCTCTTAATAGTCTTTTTTAATTTATTTTTTATTTTTAGTTTACAACACTCAGTTTCACAAATTTTTGAGTTCCAAATTTTCTGGGTGGCAGGGGAATACCTTGAGGTGACACTCATAAGTCATTTTGAATCCTGTCTCTAAACTTTCAGCTCATGTTAAAACACACAAGGAAGTAAATGTGGGTCATAAGCACTCTTGGCCACACTGTAGCATATGCACCTATGAGATGGCCCAAATGCCTTTATAATGTAGACATTACTAATAAGCATCATAGCAAGAGAGGATTCTTCCTAACCCCCTCAGACTAACAAGAAATTGTTTTTCTCTGATCCCAGACGGTAAAAACACATGGTTTCTTTTCAGCAGAAGTCATTCAAACGGCAAAGCCTGGGGCAAATCATTTCATCTCTCTGGGCCTCAGTGCCCTCTTCTGAAAAGTGAAAGGTTGGGCCAAAGGACCTGCAAGTTCCCTTCCAGCCTCAACATTCTTGGATTGGATGGTTCCAGAATGATATATGGCTACAAAAGGAAAAGTTGTCATCTGGCCGTCTCTGTATTTTTCAGTTCTGGGCAGAAAATAGAGTTGCCTTCAACCAGGCTTGAGTGCTAGGCTATGTGTAAGGGCAGGGGAAGTGACCTTTCCAAAGGTCATTGAGCATGTGTGTGATGGTGTCTGGGCTGCATGGGGGAGTAGAAAAAGTAGCAGACCTGCAATCAATAGATCTGTCTTCAAATCCAGTCCCCTCTCTCTCTCTCTCTCTCTCTCTCTCTCTCTCTCTCTGTCTCTCTCTGTCTCTCTCTCTCTCTCTCTCTCTCTGTCTCTCTCTCTGTCTCTGTCTCTCTCTCTCTCTTTCTCTCTCTATCTGTCTCTCTCTTTCTCTCTGTCTCTCTCTGTCTCTCTCTCTCCCTCTCTGTCTGTCTCTCTCTCTGTCTCTGTCTCTCTCTGTCTCTCTCTCTCACACACACACACACACACACACACACACACACACACACACACACTATGTGACATATCACTTTCCCTTTTGGAGCTTCAGTTTCCTTATATATAAAATGGAAGTAGCGATACCTGTACTACATACTTCACATTGTCATTGGGAAGAATTTAGTTGAGTCGTTTTTCAGTCACGTCTGACTTTTCATGACCCCATTTGGGGTTTTCTTGGCAAAGGTACTGGAGTAGTTTCCTATTTCATTCTTCAGCTCATTTTACAGATGAGGAAACTGAAGCAAACAGGGTTAAGTGACTTGCCCAGGGTCACACAGCTAGTAAGTGTCTGAGGCCAGATTTGAACTTATGAAGATGGGTCTTCCTGACTCCAGGCCCAATACTCTATTCACTCTGCTATTTAGCTTTCCCCTCATTGAGAGGAAAGTATTTTAGAAATGGTAAAGCACAATAAAACGATGAGTTATTGTTAATAATAAGTTTATGCAGACCTTTTTAGTGAGGAAAGGAACAGCAGTAATGGCCTTCCCTCTAAAACTTTACCCTGGACAACCTTGCTGATTTCATAATGTTCTCCCAGCCTTCTTAATGTGATTTGTCCCACTCTGGAATGGGACATCTGAAGAGCTCCATTCAGTTCTATGTGCCATATTTTTAAGAATGGCATTGGCAAACTAGAGCACATCCAAAAGAAAGTCATCAGACTTGCACAGTGCCTGGCACATAGTAAGCTCTTAATAAAAGCTTTAATCTTTTGATTGATTCACTGGGATTTCTCGGGAGGCCCTTAGAAGCTAGGTAAAATGCAGATCAGTTGAATGGCCTGAGGATATTTTGCCTGGAGAAAAAAAAAAGACAAGGCTTGGAGGGGAGGGTGGCACAGGAACATGCTAGCTGTCTTCCTGTATTTGAAGGGCTATCAGGTGGGTAACTTACATTGTTTGGCCCCAAAGGGCAGGATGAGGAATACTGAGTAGAAGTTGCCAGGAGGTGGATTTCACCCTAATGTGAGGAAACACTTACTAGCCTTTCTTTGTTGTTGTTCAGTTGTTTCAGTTGTGTCCAACTTTTCATAACCACTTTTGGGGTTTTCTTGGCAAAAATACTGTAAGTAGTTTGCCATTTCCTTCTCCAGCTCATTTTACAGATGAGGAAACTGAGGCAAACAGGGTTAAGTGACTTGCCCAGGGTCACACAGCTTAGTTAATGTCTAAGGCCACATTTGAACTCAGGTCTTCCTGACTCCAGGGCCAGTGCTTTCTCCACTGGGCCATCTAGCTACTCTTGTAGCCATTCTAGAGCTATCCAAAAGCAGAATGGGGAACCAAAGGAAGGGTTGAGTTCCCTCCCTATCGGTACACGTCTTCATGTGCAGGATAGATGACAACTTGTCAAGGCACTTCTGTCAAGCAACAGGTTGGATTAAATAAATAATTTCTGAGGTCTCATCTCTCTTTTTAAGTCTATGATTTTTTTTTTGAATGTTGAGATACTGATGAGAGGATATATGTACTCATGCATATACACATACATACATACATGAATATATTGCATACATATAAAGTGTGATAGTGTTATTATTATTTTAAACCTCCACTGAAGTCCTACTTGGCCACGAGAGGTGATATTTGGTCACGGATCCTCATGTATGCAGAGAAGGATGGAGTCTATGTCACTGAGAAGCTTTCCTTTGCCATAACCATCATAGGAGCAGGGTATTCAGAGGAGTGTTATTTTTAAACAGTTTCGCTATCACATTCATTCTTCCAGGAAGTGACCAAGTACTCTGGGGTTTGCTGAGCCTGTTTTCCTGTAAACAGTAATGGACAATGCAGCAAGAGCGAAAGAGGATTAGAGATAATGAGAGAGACACACAGAGAAAACAGGAGCAAAATTAAAATTCCGTTTGCTTCTGCAACCATTTTAAATGGGCTGTTACCCTTGTCTTTTCATTGATGCCAATCCCCCTTGGTTTGCTCCTAGTCATCTGGCTTCTGCCCTGTCTCATTACGCTTCCTCTGCTTGGTTATCAGCTCCTGTGGAGAAAATAATGTTCACCCTTACCAACAAGCTGCCAGGAGCCCCCTGAGAAAGGTATTCGCTCCCTGGCTCTCTGCCAACCAAAGTAAGTGACTCACAGCATTCCCCCCCCACCCCCGCCCTCCTCTCACCAGCAGCGAAGCCAGAGCTGCCATTCCCAGAGCTCCCCTTCGGGCTAATGGTCCCTGCCCAGACCCCCAGAAGGCTTGCCATCTTTGCCAGCCATTTCATTGTGTAGGTAATGAATCCCTGGGGTCATCAGCGGCACTCTGGAACTTTCAGAGCCTGGCATTCTTTCCAAGACTGAGTGTGATCAGAAGAATGAGGGGTGAAGGTCAGCTACTTGAGAGGTCATTAAAGCTGGTAGTGTCTTTTTTTTCCTTCCCCTCTTCACCTCTATTCCTGAAGGCACCCCCAGGAGAGACTGAACTTTCTTGCCACCCTCTGTTAGCCCAACTATAACAAAAGTCAGTAGCTTTCCTGTCACTTCAGTTTAATGGACTTTTGTTAGCCCCATAGCATTCTGACTTCAGCCTCAAACCTCTGTTGTTGTTTAGTCATTTCCAACTCTTTATGAGTCTCTTTTGGGATTTTCTTGGCAAGGATACTAGAGTGGTTTTCCCTGTCCTTCTCTAGATTACTTCACAGATGAGGAAACTGAGGAAAACAGTTAAATGACTTGCCCAGAGTCATACAACTGGTAAGTGTCTGAGGCTGGATTTGAACTCACGAAGATGAGTCTTCCTGACTCCAGGCCAGCACTCTATCCACCATGCCACCTAGCTGCCCTCAAACCTCACCCAGCACTTTATTCTCTCTCTCTCTAATGCACTTAGCAAAAGGCAGTATATAGCATATAATTCCTTATATTAGTCTCTTATCAACCAACCAGATGGTAAGCCTCTTGAGAACAGGAGCTCTGTCTTATCTCAACTTTGTGTCACTTCCCAGTGCTTAACACAATGTAGAACCAGATAGATTTTGGGATATCATCCAAGCCTATATCTTATTTTACAGATAATAAACTGGGGCTCAGAAAGATAAAATGATTTTCCTTGGTCATGAGGGATAGTAAGTAGCACAGTTACGATTTGATTCCAAGGTTTCTGATTTAGTACAAAAAAAAAATTCTAATGTAGTGCAAAGAGCCCCGGAATTGGAGTCAGAGGACCTGGGTTCAAATCCCAGATCTGCTATTTAGTTGCCATCTGACTTTGGGGAGCAAGTCATTTAATCTCTCTAAATTTACCTCAGTTTCTTTCATTGTAAAATGAGGGGATCAGACTAGATTTCTGATGACACTTGCAGTTCTCAGTGGTAGGCTGGCATGTGGTACAGCCCAAAGGCTGGAGAAGCTGACACAGAGACTCCATTCAGTACACAGTACCTGTGGTGGGCATGGCCCACTCTAAGCCAGCTCAGGCTCTCAGAGGGATTGTATGTGATGTCTAGCCTTTGACAGGGCTACTGCTGGGGAGCAAAAGGTCCTCCAGCTACTCAGAACTGGGCTAGTCAATCTGGCAGAAAAGAAAGGGGGAGGATTTGCTGAGGCAAGAGAAAGCAGTATAATATGTTGTAGGCATTTAGCATCCGTTTGTTGAATTAAGTTGGATGAGGTGATCTCCAAGGTCTCTTCCAGCTTTAAATCTATGATCCTGTGACTCCCAAAATGTTGCTCTTTCCAATCCAATCCAATCCAATCCAGTACTTGAACTTGGGCCTATTTGGAGTCATTTGAAAAGCCAGTAGGTCAGCCAGAAACTTCATGACACGGCACATCGCTGGCTATTTGGTTTGCACCAGAGTGACTGTCACCTCAGAGGTCTCTCCTACACTATAATCACCATGGCCTTTAGAGCTGGTGTCCCTTGTAGCAAAATGAGCCAAACACTTTTTATGATTCTTCGTGACTCTTGTGCCTGTATTTTACTGTGCATTGAACAGAAGCAGTTCTTACAAACAAAAGCAAGCTAGGAAATCCTCGTTTGTAAGAAAGGAAAATCACCTTGGCAGGGTCTTTTAAAAAATGGACGGCCATCCTATCTGAGTCTCAATTTCTTCACTTATAAATGAAAAGATCTGGACTAAATCAGGGATTCTTAACCTTTTTTTTTTTGGCAGCTAGAGTGCTAGGCCTGGAGTCAGGAAGACTCATCTTCATGAGTTCAAATCTGACCTCAGACACTTACTAGTTTTGTGACCTCATGCAAGTTACTTGACCCGTTTACCTCAGTTTCCTCATCTGTAAAATGAGCTGGCGAAGGAAATAGCAAATCACTCCAGTGGCTTTGCCAAGGGAACCTCAAATGGGATCATGAAGCATCTGACACGAATGAAGAACAACGACAAAACGTTTTTTGTGCCATACCCTCCTTTGGCAATCTGGGGAAGCCTATTGATCCCTTCTCAGAACAATGTTCTTACATTCCTAAAATAAAACACACAGGATTACTATGGAATATATTGAAATATGGTTATCAAAATATTGTTTTAACCAAATGAGTTCATGGATCCCAAGTGAAGAATCCCTGGACTAGATGGTCCCTTCTACCTCTTGATCTAGGGTCCAGTGATCTCTGGTCCATTTGCACTGTTGTCATTACTGTATATGTTGTTTTCCCTATTTTGCTTATGGTAGAGTCTTTTTGTGTGAGGATGCATGTGGGAGTTAAAAATGAGTCAGCATTGCAATGCTGGATTCTGAAAAGCCTAATTTGACCTTTTTTTTTTTTCTGATGCATCTGTGAAGGGAACTCCCAGTGAGGAAAATTCTTAGATAATAAACCGTAAATCATAGAATTAGCATTCGAAGAGAGACCTTAGAAGTCCAATTCCCTCATTTTACAGATGAGGAAAAGTGAGACCAGAGAGGTAGTTTGATTTCTCTAAGGTCACACAAACAGTGAGTGACTGACTAGGGATCCAAACGCAGGTTTTCTGACATGAGACACAATTCTCTTTCTACTGTGTCCTCCACCATTGCAAATTAATTAGTAAGCAACCAGAATGAAGAAGGTGACAATCTTACTGTCCTCTGGCTTGGTAAGGTGACATATGGAGTGTTATGTTCAGTTCTGGGTACTGCATTTTAGAAAGGATATTAATTAGCTAGAGTGTCCAGAGTAGGGTAATCAGGATATCCAAGGGAACAGAGGTCTTGTTATATGAGAACTGGCAGAAGGAACTGGGAATGTTTAGCCTAGAGAAGAAAAGTGCTTGAAGGCTGTCATGTGGAAGTAGTTTCATTTCTGCCTTGCTTGGCTTCAGAACTAGGGGCACTTAATGGGGTTGGGGTGTGTTAAACCTGAAAATTTGGTTGAAGGAAACAACAGAGCTAGGTGATACGAAAATCCACGTTGTTTATTATTTTCCCTTAAAGCATAGCTAAGCTAGCTTACTTGTACGTACAAGGAGTCACAGCATAAGCTCTGGCTGTCTGAACAAAGCAATGAGAAAACTTATATACATTATTTTAGCAGAGCTAGCAAGCCTGTATTACCTCACGTTTATGACCCCCACGTATGTTTAACCATGATACAAGAAGAGGATTTTCCTTAATGGAAAGAATGTTGACAAAGGTCAGTTAATATTAATCGAGGTAGTCTCTCTTGGGGTTAGGGTCTCATCCTTTAATGGCTAACAGGGGTAAGCTTTGTTGACAGTGGTAAGAGTATTTCCTGAGCAAACTTTTAGAGAGAACAAAGAAGCCCAGGTCCTGGATCTTCTTCCAGTTACTCATTAATTCAGGCTCTGGGTTTAGTTGAAATTAAAAATGATATAAAATAGTATAATATTTTTCACAGGGGGAAGGGTTTCTAAGAGGTAAATTTAGATTTGATCTAAGGAAAGACTTGTTTAACTGTTAAAGCTGTCTCAAAGTGAAATGGCTACCCTGGGAAAGTAGTGAGTTCTCTGGAGGATTTCCTTCAAGTGGAGGCTGGGCGAGCACTTGCTGTGGATTTGTGTTCAGGTGAAGTTTGAACCAGGGGGTCTCTAGCAGCCCTTCCACAGATAAGATTCTGAGCTTTCAGTTTAATCTAATTCAGCAAATATTTATTATGGCCTTAATACATGCAAAGCTCTATACATAATAAAGACAAATCGGGCCTGTTTTTGCCTTTTGGGTCACAATTCAATTCAACGAGTGTTTAATTTAAGTACTTACTGTGTACAAAGCACTGTGCTAGGTCCTAGGGAATGTGACATGAAAAACAGTCCCTGCCCTCAAGGTACTTACATTCTACTGGAGGTACAACATGTAAACAGATGCTTTGTTTTAAAGTATGAGTTCTAGATGGACCTCCTGGCTACTCTCCCTTCACAATAACAAAACCACTGTCTTCTCTACCCCAATACCAAACAGAGTCTCAGTTCCTTAACCTTCTCAGCCTCCACGACTTCTGTCTCCAGTCTGCTTTAATCATGCCTGAGAACGGTCATACCTTAGCCCTCCCCTAGCCCCTTTTTTCAATTGGATTCTCTCCATGTGGGCCAGGCTTGATTCAGATTGTTCTAAAGGTCCAGGTTTGGATTGAGAATAAGTGGGGCATGGCATCTTACAGTTAACCAAAGAAAAAGTTACTTAACTCCATCCATCTGTCATGGTGGAGCCCACTGGTGTCAAGCCTGCCTCTTCATTTGTCAACTGAAAGGCCTTACATATTGTAGACCATTAAATATGTGTTGAAAGTCAGGGGCAGCTAGGTGGTGCAGTGAGTAGAGCACCGGCCCTGGAGTCAGGAGGACCTGAGTTCAAATGCAGCCTCAGACAGTTGACACTTGTACTAGATGTGTGACCTTGGGCAAGTCACTTAACCCCAATTGCCCTGCCCAAAAAAAAAAAAGTGTTTTGTGTGTTGTTGTTTTGTGTGTGTGTGTGTGTGTGTGTGTGTGTGTGTGTGTGTGTGTGTTTGCACACACATACTTTTTAGTCCCTGGGAATTTGAAGAAGAAATAATTATATTTACAAATATTAATCAATTTCTGGAAGCAGCTAGGTAGTACAGTGGATGGAGTACTGGACCTGCAGTTAGGAAGACCTGAGCCTCAGACACTGGCTGTGTGACCCCAGGCAAGGCACTTAACCTCTGGCTGTCTGCCTCAGTTTCCTGAACTGTAACATGGAGATAATAATAGCACTTAGTAAATCTAGGACTGTTATGAGGATCACATGAGATATCTATAAAATGCTTTGCAAGCCCTAAACTGCTATCTATATAAATGTTAACTATATATAAATGTTATCTATATAAATGCCCACCGTTAATCATTATATTACTTTTCATGTGATGACCATGGGAAAACAAGCTTTAAATGATCTCTATATTTAATTATAATCTTTAAGAAAGCCTGGTGTTATAAGTAAGCCACATGCTTGCCATTATATGGATATTATATACTGGTACTACTGTCGAAGTTAGTTTTGTATTTGGTCTTGGAGGTATGTTATACTATAGTGTGGCACTGTTATTCAATGCAAAGTTCTTGGTATCTGAAATCAGATTTTAATCCTGCCTGACCTTGCACAAGTGACCTTGGGCCTCGGCCTCTTGGAAACAGAGGATTGCTTTACACTAGACAATCTGGTCCCTTCCAGCTCCAGATGCTATGTCTGTAGTGAGTGGGTCTCACTGATATACTAGGTAAGTCCCTGAGCCTGAGGCCCAATCTAATGGAGAGGGAAAAGGTCAGGGAGAAAGGGAGCAAGCATTCCTTTGAGGGTTTATTCTAGATTTAGTGATTCTAGGTGTGGATGGGAAAGACTGAGGAGGCAACTATACCTTGCTTTGCCTGTTAGCAGTTTGTCTCTCACATCTCCGGCATATAATAACTTATGGGTTTTGGCCTGAGGCCTGAGCCTCTGGTATGAGCCTCTGGCTTCAGTTTCTTGACTTTCTGCAAGCAACTCTCTAAATGGAGACTTTAGTCTACCATCCAGTCCCTTAGGAAGTTCTTCCCCAGAAAGAAATCCAGCTTGCTTGGCTCCTTTGCCCGAGGGTGCCTGCTAGCAGCTCTTAGCCTTTTTTAGTTTAGACAAAAGGACTTACCTAGCCCTCAGTGATGCTTCTTTTCTTTTTTAACCACTTATGTTTTCTTCTATTTTAGTTTGGACATGAGGTAGGGGTGGGTTCCCTAAGACTTTCTGTATTATATTATACTTCAGCAATCATTTTATTTCTTTATCACTTAAAGAAATCATCTCATCACCATCAGGAGCCATATTCTTTGGTTGCTTGTGGTATACAATAACCCTCTTGATAGATTTTTTTTATTTTAATTTTCAATTTTCTGGGAAATCTGAGGCTTGGCTAGAGAAGTCCTATTTTCTCAAATTTGTCCACAAGGTGGTGAAGTCCTCTAGCCAAAGAAGGTATGGTAGGGGTGGTAATACTTGTATTTTCTTCCTCATAAAGTTGTTGTGAGAAAAGTTCTTTGAAAAATTGTCTCTATAGCCATGTGAGTTATCATCATCATTTTAGTTGGTACCACTTAAGCCTGAGTAACACTGGGCAGACATGAACTGGGAATATGGACTTGGGATAAAAGACTTAGAGCTGGAAGGGAACTTAGAAGACCATCTAATCCAACTCCTTCATTTTACAGTAAGGCTAGTGAGGGCCAGGGAAGGTAATTAATTTGCCCAAGATCATATAACTAAAGTAGCAATGCTGGAATCTGAACCCAGGTCCTCTGACTCCCAGTACAACTCACTTTACCCTGCATCCCAAACCCTTTTCAGTGCCTTACTTCTTTTAAGTCTCCAATGCTGTCTGCCTTAGCTCAATTGGTTAGAATATGGCATACTTAAGTGGTTGAGATGATGGGTAATATCCTTGTAGGGGCTGGTAACCTCACAAAATGAACCCAGCCCTGGGCCACAAATTATACTGCTAACTTGAACCCAGCTTCTCTTAAAATTAGCCCAAGGAAAATAGCATGGATAATTCATTTTAATCCTAGACTATTACAATAGCCTCTTAATAGATTTTCCTAATTCTACTCTATTCCTCCTTTTGTATTTATTCTGCACATGTGCCTGAATAATCTCTTTTATACATAGATTCGGTTATATAAATGCTCTACTCAAAAATCCCTTTCATTGTTCCCAATAGTGCCCTAAGTAAAGTTTAAATTCCCTCAGTATTCAGGACCTTCTAGAATCCAGCACTACCCTATCTTCCTAACCTTGGCTTGTATATGCTCCTTCATGCTCTCCATGCTCCAATTAAGCCCCCATTTCTACAGCATTTTAAGGTTTGCAAATTTACCCTTGTGTTTGTCAGGTCAATGCCATACCCACAGCAGCTGCAGCTGCTATGAATGTGCCAGTGTAGTTCTGAATCGCAAAGTATAACAAACTCTCTCCATGGAAGATGAAACTGAAGAGGTTTAAGTAAAAATGATGATAGTTAGGGGAACCATAGGTTTCTAGGGGTGCTCGAGACCCCAAAATACCTACATGCCAGGTCCTGCCGAAAGAATTCAACTCAAGCCTTCTCAGCCAAGGGAAAAGACAAAGTTTATTAGAGATTCACCATAATGGGTTGTCTTAAGAAATCCCACCCTTTGTGACGCCTGTTTTCACAAGCGGGCCAGATTCAATCTAAGCTGAGCTAGATTGAACCTGAACTGAGCTAGATTGAGCCTGAGCGCCTTCATGGAGGCAAGATGGAGATTATATACACAAAGATTGTAGGAGGGATTGAGGGGTGGTCTGGGGTGACTAGAGGAGGGGTTTAGGGAAGGTCTTGAAGAGGAGTCTAAGGAGGACCAGGTGAGGTCAAAGTCCAGGAATCAAGAGAATGGGATTAAGGATGGGAAGTAGCTGAAGGCATGGATATCAATAGTATCAAGGTTGGGAAGTAACTGAAGGCATGCATATCTATAGTAACAATAGAGGGCAAGGTTTAGGTAGAGATTTGGGCCTAATGATAATGTGAGGCTTATGGCCTTAAGGAAAGGCCAGATCTAGTTGGAAGATTCAAGGACAGTTCAAGGGGGCTCCCAGAGACTGTATTCCAGATTCAACGGGGTTCCCAGAGACTGTGCCCTCATCATTCCCCCCGCAAACAAATAGGACCCAAATTCTTTTGGGGTCAGGGACGAAGATCTCAGCTTCTGAAACTGCTTCCTGGTGGCAAGGGGTGTAGAGCTGTCCCTGCCTTGATGGGTCCAGTTCGGGTGGTACACAATCTGAGTCATAGTCTGGAAGTTGATGGCTTGGAGCCTGGAGGAGACAAACCTGGCAAAGAGGTTAAGCAAACAACCAAACAGACAGTATAGGAGTATAGATAAAGGACAATTTCCCTGGAGGTTATTAAAGATGACTATTTCATACCTAGTTCCCCTAATCACTTGTTCTGTGTACCACACTGCTTCAGGGTTCAGGAGTGTGTAGCACATCCAAATTGGGTAGGGGGTATCTAAGAGCAAGGCTTGATATTTGGTGAGCCTGTGGATAGCTAGCCACTGGTGACCCTCTGCTTCTAGGATGCTCTGGGGCGTCAGAGCTTCTAAGGGCTGGTCTGCTAGAGGTTTAGAAGCTTCTTCAATTGGAATGGCTGTAGCAGCCAGAGAATTTGTTTTGAAAAACAGGCAGCTGGCTTGGGGTCAGGTCCTGAGGACTGGGTTAGGACTCCCAAAGCCTGTCCTCTCCTTTCATCAACATACAGAATGAAAAGTTTTTCTAGATTAGGTAAAGCTAATGCTGGAGGGGTGGTCAGTTTAGTTTTCAAAGTCCCAAAAGCTTGTGCTGGGTAGGGGCCCCACTCTAGAGGGAGTGAGTCAGGGCCTTGAGTGGCAGTTAATGGTTGCAGTCCCTCCCAAGCCTTGGGCTTAATTGGATATTGAAGGCAATGGAGGGGAGCTATGGCTAGGGTGGCTGAAGTAACTTGCCCAGGAATTCCCTGATCCCAAACAATTGGCTCAACCTTCTCCCACACCTCTAAGGGAACATGGGGAGGTCTGGTAAACAGAGGGAAAAGGGAGTTATGAGGTTTAACTAGAGAAAATTGGCTTCCCAATTTCACCATCAGGTCCCTTCCCAACAAGGGGGCAGGGCCAGAGAAGGAGTGTTCAAACAACCGATCCTTGATGCCCATGACCCAATGGGTTGAGGGGCATGGAGGGCCAGAGCAATTAGTTAAAACAAGAGAACATAGCTGCGATAAAGTGGGTAACCTTACCTTCTGCCTCAATTTTGCCCAGGGCTCAGTGAGAGAGGTGGAGAAAGTGGGAGCGCTGCCAAGCCCCAGGCTTTCCGCTCCTTTCTGAGTCTTGAGAAGACTGGAGGACAGGGTACTGGGAGGAGGCTCTACCACTTTTCCAACCTCGGGGACAATCCTTCCTCCAATGTCCCTCCTGGTTGCATGCTGGACATAGTCCTGGAGGCGTGGATCCAGGGGGCGTCCTCCAGGGAGGCGCCCTAGAGGGGCACTCCTTGGACCAGTAACCCTCCTTGTGGCATCGAAAGCAGGTTTCCCCACTGCCCAAGTTGCAGGGCTTCCTCCAAGGGGGCGCCCTGGAGGGATACTCCTTGGGTCTTTTCCTGGCCATGGCAGCAGCCAAGAATTGAGTATGTTCTCTGTCTCTAGCTCTTTCCCTGCGTTTTCTTTCCTCTGCTGCAACCAGGTCTCTATTGTTGAAAATTCTGAAGGCCATCTCGAGTAATTGGGCCTGAGTTGTTTGGGGTCCCATTGCCAATTTATGCAGTTTCCTCCTAATATCTGGGGCAGACTGATTACGGAAATACATGTTAATTATTGCCGCCCCTTCAATAGAATCAGGATCCAAATTTGTATACTTCTTAATAGCTTCTACTAGCCGGGCCTGGAAAAGAGCAGGGTTTTCCTTCTCTCCCTGAGTAATCTCCCTAATTTTTTGAAAATTTATTTGCTTTTGAAATGCAGTTCTTAGGCCTTCTAACAGGCAAATTATCATACTGTCTCTCTTTTCCCTATCCTCACTCTTTTGGTAATCCCATCCTGGGTCACTAGTTGAAACAGCAGCTGTTCCTGGGGGTATTTTATGGTGTTATTGCTAGCCAAACTATCCCCAAATATTTGGACTTGTTCCCAGATTCTCCTCTTCTCCTCAGTGGTACAACAGGTAGAGAAAAGGATATGCAAATCACACCAAGAAAGTTCAAATTGTAGAGATGGATCCCTAAAACCCTCAGTAAACTTAGTGGGGTCTTCTGAGTATCTCCCCAGTTTTTCTTTAATTTGGATGAGATCTGAAATGGAGAATGAAACATGCACTCTCCTTGTCCCAGTAGGGGAGGCAGGCACTTCCCTCAGGGAAAAAAGCCTTGAAGGTGCTGTGGGACCTGGAGCTTGGGGAGGGATATAGGAAGTCCCTCTTCTGGTGAGGGAGGGTCTGGGAGCTTCCAGCTGACCTAGATTAGACTGCAAGGCCAGAGCATCTGGCTGGAAAGAGAGAAGATCAGCTGGCACCTGAAGAAGGGTAGGGGTCAGAGAGGGAGATACCAAAGAGACCTGAGTAGGAGCCACCTCAGAGAGAGGGGCCAGGGGAGGAGGTACTGCCGTGGGGGCAGGGCCCGAGGCTGGAATCTGAGTAGGGGTTGCCTCAGGGGTAGGGCCCATGGTGGTCAATACTGCAGGGCCTGAAATAGGGGCAAGCCATGAGGCCAGAACCTGAGTAGGGGTCCCTTCAGGGGAAGGGGCCACAGAAGGAGGCACCTCAACAAGACCCTTGGCTGGGACCTGAGCAGGGGTTGCCAAGGGGGATGGGGCCATGGGAGGAGATGCAGGGCAGGAGACTTGGACCGTGAAGGAGGCAGGAAAAGAGGAGGGTTGCACTACAGGAAACCAAGAGAAAGAGGGGATGACCACAGAAGGGGGAGCACAGGAAACAAGGGTGCTCCGGGGAGGTTGGGAAGCAGGAGGAGGGGCTGGGGCTGAAGCCCTGGGGGCCATAAGGAGGGGGTTATCCAAAATGTCCTGTTGACCCCCATTTCCCCTTTGTGGGGGTCCTTTAGCTATGAGCATCTTACAATCTTTTCTGAAAACGGGGTTCCGAGAGAGCTCCACGAAGGTCATTATGTAAGGAATTTCTGTCCTTTTTCTTTCTCGCTGACAATATAATTTTAACTGTAAAAGAGTATTATATTGTAAAGTCCCAAAATAAGGCCACTCTTCATGGCCTTCTAGGCAATGTTGTGGCCAAGCAGTATTGCAAAGGAATACCAGCTTTTTCCTTTTAAGTTCTTTAGAGAACTTAAATTTTTTCCAATTTTGTAAAAGACAGCCCAAGGGTGAATTTTTGGGGATTGAGGAGGTTTGACCCATTGTGGGCTCGGGGGGCTGGAAGTCCCTTCCTCTGCAAGGAGGATCTGGAAGTAAGCCTCAAAAAGGAACAAAGCAAGACAGGAAAAAAAATAAACACAAAAAGGTATCTGAGGTTTTCCCATTCTCTAGCACTGACAGAATTGGGAAAATTGGGGGCGCACTTCCGGATAGGGCGTCCGTCCTTGTCCTCTATGCTTCAGAAGGTGTGCCCAGGTCCATGGCCTCGAACATAAACCACTGGACTGAGAACCTGAGAGCGTCAGGCTGAGTCCGAGACAGCGAGCAGCTGTCTGACCTACTGGGGAGTCAGGCCCGAAAACACCTCCAAAATGCTTGGAGAGTGAGAAGGGAATTGGGATAGGGAGAGGCTTACCTTCCGGTCTTGGCTGGAGAAGAACTTGAGATGAGCAGTATTCCTGGTCAGGGAACCAAAAATGAAGAGGTTTAAGTAAAAATGATGATGGTTAAGGGAACCATAGGTTTCTAGGGGTGCTCGAGACCCCAAAATACCTACATGCCAGGTCCTGCCAAAAGAATTCGACTCAAGCCTTCTCAGCCAAGGGAAAAGACAAGGTTTATTATTGTCTTAAGAAATCCCACCCTTCGTGATGCCTGTTTTCACAAGCGGGCCAGATTCAATCTAAGCTGAGCTAGATTGAACCTGAACTGAGCTAGATTGAGCCTGAGCGCCTTCATGGAGGCAAGATGGAGATTATATACACAAAGATTGTAGGAGGGATTGAGGGGTGGTCTGGGGTGACTAGAGGAAGGGTTTAGGGAGGGTCTTGAGGAGAAGTCTAAGGAGGACCAGGTGAGGTCAGAGTCCAGGAATCAAGAGAATGGGATTAAGGATGGGAAGTAGCTGAAGGCATGGATATCAATAGTATCAAGGTTGGGAAGTAACTGAAGGCACGCATATCTATAGTAACAATAGAGGGCAAGATATAGGTAGAGATTTGGGCCTAATGATAATGTGAGGCTTATGGCCTTAAGGAAAGGCCAGATCTAGTTGGAAGATTCAAGGACAGTTCAAGGGGGCTCCCAGAGACTGCATTCCAGATTCAACGGGGTTCCCAGAGACTGTGCCCTCATCAAAACCAAAACATTTATTCAAACACCAGAAAGCCAAATCCATCATGGCAAAAAGACATCTGTGCACATTATCAATGCAGGGGGCACCACCATCCCCAAGCCTCCCCTCCAGGCCTCCCCACAAAGCAACTCCCTTAAGCAAAATCCAGCCCATTCTCACTCACACTAGTTCCTCCATCTGCTCTCTCTTTCCCAGCTCCAACTCCCTCCGTTCCTCTCTCAGCTCTGACTCACTCCAGCTTCCTGCTCCACCCCTTAGGTAAGCTTCTCCCACCACAAGCTCCATGTGACTCAGACAGGTCACATGGGCCTATTAGTGGGTGGGAAAGGTCTTCCCATTATATTAAGATATATATGTAAGAGGGAGTCCTGGGTAATTTGCATAACTGTGCCCAGTTGGCCCCTGAAGAAGTTGGGACGGGTAAGGACGATTTGGGACAAGGGGACTTGGGAACCCTTCTGAAACTGGAGACCCATCCAAGTGCTAATGGCTTTGGAGTTACCATGGCCCAGCTTATTGTCAGGGGTATATACCTGCTAAGGGGCACAGGATTCCTGATCTTTTGAAAAAATCTTGGTGAGGCCAGAGATTGGGTAGCCCTGGTCTAGAGTGTATTTTGAGCTATGTTTAAAGGGAAAAAAATAACTAAATTTTTCTCTGATTCTTTTTTCTTTATATTTTAGAAGCAGCCACACGGAGCAATTAATTTGATGCCTCTTTGTTGTGAAAGGGGCTGTATTATAATGGCCTACCTTTATAAGTGAATGGTTTTGTATATAGTACTTAACATCTCTGAGTGATATTTGACAATCCAAGTGAAAAGCCAAGACTCAAACTGGGGACGAAGGTGAGGGAGACCAACTGAAAGGTGTTCAAGCAGGGAAATATGAATTTAGGGAAGGGCCTGGTTTTGATGTTTTTTAAATGTCCACAATAACATTTGTTGAGGCAGTTTTATGTAGCTAAACCGAGGTTTACTCTTTCCTTATTGATTAAGCCAAGTGTATTATGTGCAAGTGGTAGTTACTGTGTGTGGTTTTTGTACATGGATGGTGAACTGTTTACAAAAAGCTACTGGAAGTGTAGGTTGGTGTGTGCTAAAATTCCTCAGAAAGTATGACTTTCTCCAGAAATGTTGTACATTTAACTCTATGTTTTACTATCAGTATCAGCCTTGTAAAGCCCAGATAAACAGTAGCAATTTTCTTAAAACTAGGAATGCCCTGATTGTTTTGGGACTTCTAAACCATACTGTCTCATCCTGAAATTCCCCTCAGTGTCTAAAGCTTTTCTGCCCTGAAACATCTAATTACCCTTGCTATTTTTTCAACATGGAACTTCCTTCCCTAAGGCTCACCCCTTCCCCCATTGGTGAGTTCTTCTTGGAGCTTCTATTTTGTGGAGGGGCACAGACTGACCTTCATGCCTCTCTCAGCCCTGTTCCTGTTTCTAAACTTCAAAACCGTTCCCCAAGAATACAAGGCACCTTCATTCCCTTCTACTCCTAACCTTATTTTCAGCTTCCTCCCCCACCCCACGAGAATGTAAGCATATTGATGCCAGAGACTGTCTTTCTTCTTTTTTTATATTCATATCCCCAGTACTTAGCATGGTGCCTGGCACATAGTAATTACTTAATACGTTCTTCCTTTCTAAGGTAACCCAAAAGGCATTGGCAAGATAAATGGTAACTATGAGGAGAATGAAGCACATTCCCAAGAACAATTACACAAAATACAGCATTAGGACTCACGTAAATGGAAAAAGATGTCAGTTAGTCATTTGGGATCCCAAATGGACACCCTGAATACCACACTGATATACGTGAAATATTCAGAGAACCAGAGAAGGGTCTCCAGCCCACTGTCTGTATCCTCAATGTAGTATTTATGTAAAGACAGACAAGACTCACACAGGATGAGAAGGCATGGACAACTTGTGATCTGTATCAGAAGAGGGGTACCTATACCAACAAGATTTCCCTAGTCCATTAAAATATTAAAGTAGGTCTTTTCTAAACCAATGAGAATTGTCTTCTTGAGCTAGATTTTAAATTAGAAATTGGGCAGTTCCTGGAGTACATACCCATACACCAGCCCAGGACAAATAAGGCTTTGCTTCACAGCACCAGTGTGGTACTTCCACCCTTTATGAACTGCCATCTCTGCCCCACTCCTCATGGTGCCCCACAGCCTTGACCCTAAATGGGGCAACTGCCCATGGGCTAACCTTGTATATAGTTTCACCAGGAGAGGTAACTGAGCAGCTCTGACTCACTTTGCTTTGGGATCACAAGTCTCTTCTCCCCCAACACTATGAGATCAAGGGTTGTACTGGTACCTTTTCTGGCACAACTGCCCCCCTTGGTCAGATTGTCTTGGGCTACTCTCCCCTACCCCTACCCTTCCCACCCATCCTGAGCTCAACTATATTTTCCTTAGGTGAAATTATTCCTACTATATAAAGCCTTGCTGGGGAGGAAAGAGTTAACCCTTCCTCCTAAGCCCCTTCCTGTTCAGAGATGACTATATGGAACCCTTAGGCTTTAATGTGATACTTTTCTCCACCCAATCGAGGTGCTGGATGGAATGACTCCACTGGGGTGTGTATAATCTTTCTGAAGTGCTTACGCATATAACTTGGACAAACAATGGTAGAAGCTATGCATATACAATGAGTGGAAAAGTACACCCTTAAAAGAGCCAAATCTAATTAAACTCTTGGAGATAATTTGGATTAGCAACATTAAACCCAAGCTAAATACCATCATAAACGATCTGATACCAGAAGATCAGTTATTGATAAAGCAAAGAATGCAATGTGATAAAACCATATTGAGGCAAAGTGCTTGGCTATGTATTCACTTGAGAGCTATTGGGCCAAAAACATTGGAGTTCACTGAAGTGAGCCAGGCAATTACCAGGAATGGCCACAGAACTCCACTATGTCATCCCAACTTCTGGCTTCATTTCACCGCTGGCCAGTTGACAAGATGAAGTCACTGATGACTTCATTCAGTTCAGTTCAAAACACTAAGCCACGTGCAAAAAGGGCTTGTGCTTCATACTTGTGCCAGTAATCCTGCACTCAACGGAGTTTGCAGTCTAATGGGGTACTTAAGGACTTGTCCAATGATGACTTGAGAAAAAGAGACAAAGGGGAAATGGTAACTACCTTTAAGTACTTGGGAATAGATTTGTTTTGGTTGGCCCCACAAATCAGAAATAGGATCATTATGTAGAATTTGCTCCCTATAACTTCTTACCAGTTTTGGCTCAATTTAAGGGGGGGAAATCCCACCTAACAATTAGTGCTAATCTAAAGTAGATGAGGTACAGATTGGACTTCATGACTTCTAAAAACCTTTTCAACACTGAAATTCTGTGGTTCTATGAATTATGATTTGAGAGGATAAAATGAGATGAAGAGTTAGCCAGAATTAGAATGAAAGATGTATTTCTTTCTTTCTTAGGGTATTTTTTTTACTCAGAAGGACTTGGGTGGAGGTAGGAATTACATGTGACCTCTATTAGCATAGAAAGATCTCTGACTAAATACTTCTCTCCCACCAGGGTTAGAAAGGGTCTAAAATTATACCATTAGAAACACATCATTCACTAATATATTCATCTGAATTATTTAATAGCACTGTTTTCTTCAGTGACATTAGAAAGTCTCATATTCATAGGCCAAGATGAGAATCCTGTGAGCCAATGGGGGGTGAGGGAAAGGAGAAGGCAGAGATCAGTGAGGTTAAAGAGTAGTGGTTGGAAAAGAGGAAAAGAATAAAGAAATAGAATATAGGAACAAGATTTAGAACTGAAAGAGCCCTCGTTTGTTCAGTCACGTCTGACTCTTCATGACCCCATTATGGGATTTACTAGAGTGGTTTACAATTTCCTTCTCCAGTGGATTAAAAGAAATAGAGGTTAAGTGATTTGCCCAAGGTCACACACCTCATAAGTGTCTGAGGCTGGGATTTGAGCTCAGGTCATCTTGACTCCAGGCCCAGTACTCTAGACTGGGCCACCTAGTTGCCTCCTTGTTGTTGTTCAGTCATGTCTGACTCTCAATGACTCCATTCTCTTCATGATGTCATTATGTGGTTTTCTTGGCAAAGATACTGGAGTAGTTTGTCATTTCCTTCTCCAGTGTATTAAAGGAAATAGAAGTTACGTGACTTTCCCAGGGTCACACAGCTAGTAAGTGTCTGAGGCTGAATTTGAACTCAGGTCTTCCTGACTCCAGGCTCAGTGCTCTATCCACTATCTAACTACCTCTGAAAGATCCCCTAGGGCTCATCTAATCCAACTCCCTAATTTTACAGCTAAGGGAATTGATGCCAAGAGAAATATGATAACTTGTCCAAGGCTAAGTTGCCCAAGGTTGTTAGTGACTGTGCTCAGATTCAAAGATCTCCTGGCTCCACGTCTATTGCTCTTTTCACAATACCATGTCTATTACATTTTTTCCAAGAGTCAGTTTTGGAGGTAGATGTGGCTTTTATGGAACCAGTCATACCTGCAGGCAAAAGTGAAGGTCCTAGGTGTCTCAGGTCTAGGGAGCAGTGTCAGAGGCAACTGCAAAATCACTGTTCCCCAACTAATGATGGAAGAACTATATGCACTCATTAAACTCTTAATTTTTTTTTTACCACATTCCAAGCATACAAATATGTTTAACAGGGTAAAGTTGACTGTGATAATTTCCATAAATACAATATATCTTGTTTTTAACTTACCTTCATTTCATTCCAACATTTACTAGTTGTGACCATGAGTGAGTGAGTGAGTCAGTCAATAAACAAGCATAGACAGTCCCTGCTTTCAAGGAGTTTTCATTCTAATGGGAGATAACAATGAATAAAAGGAAGGTGAAAGTGGCTATTGAGGGACAAAATCTGACTATTTTGAACGCCCTCCTTGAATAGAAGTTCTAGGAAGAACCATTCAATCAGAGGACGAGGCACAGGTATAGTACGGCTACTTACAGAGACAACTGTTTGATTTTCACTGTGAGCATTTACAGCTTGGAAATCAGCAAGGCCTACAAAACAGGGCTTGATTTTTTGTTTTGATTATCTTGACTTAAGAAAGTAAAGGAGAAAATGTTAATAATGCAGATTAAACTTCAAACTGTATCATGAGAGCTGGTTGTTAAGCACTTACCTGCCTTTCCCTAAATGGGAGGATACTTCCAACATGGGAATTCCACAACTGGAATGAGCTTTCAGAATAAAGAGCTGTGCCACTGAAGAATGAAGTCTGGAGTGTGGGCTAGAAAGGAATGAGAATCATTTACTAGTTGTGTGATTATGAGCATGTCATCTCTCTGAATGTCAGCTTTTTCTCTGTAAATTGGGAATGATAATAGTTGCAGCACCTACTTCACAGGTTAGTTTTGAAGAACCCTTAAAGGTCTAGGAAAATGAGAGTTGTCATTATTTATAATAAGCACTGTGAGATAGTGATGGAAGTACATACACAAATTCAATTCAATTTAATTCAACAATTTTTTAAGCACTATATCCCAGGCAACTTTGTAGCTACTGGGGATACAAAGATTTAAAAATGTAGTTCCTGTCCTCAAGGAGGTTGCAATCTAATGGTTGGCAGCGAGGGGCACACAAGTAAGTATAGTACAAGATAGACTCTGATGAAGCAAAGGAGTAATTCTGATAACCAACGTACTCCAGGAAAGTGCAAGGAGCATGAGATCCATCGTAAGAGGAGAAAATGGCACCTGAGTTGGACCTTGAAGGAAGATTTCAACAAAGTTAGAGGAGACATTGAATAATACCTCCATATAAGGCCTCTAATAATGCCTCCTGAATAAGGCACCATCCCTATCACTAAGGATTTTACAATTCAGTACATTGCATGTGAACAGTACACAAGGTTGATAGAAAAGGTAGCAGTACTAATGAGTATTTAAGATGACAAAATGTAAGTGAAAAGATCTCTGGGCTGGGAGCCAGGACTTGTCAAATCTAAGTCCAGTTTGGCTACTTGCTCACCTTTGACCTTGGTCCAAATCACCAATCCTCCATGTTCATCATCTTTAAGGTTGCTAAGCCTGTTTCTCCCATCCTCACAAGAATGATGAGAGTATACAGGAACACTATGAAGACCATGGAAGTGATACTTGTGAAAGCTCTGTGACTTCTTTGAAAGAAATATGTGGCATGGAGGAAAAAACTCTGCATCTGGTGTGGGAAGATCTGCTCTGCTATTTACTACCTGTGTGACCTTGGGCAAGCCAGCATTCTACTTTTTCTGGGCCTCAGTTCTCCTGTCTTTACAAGGAGGGCGCCTAGGTTAGCTATCTTTTCCTGTCTTAACCAGGCTATAACTTGGACTCACTATCATCATCCTACCCACGCATTCAGCTTCTTTTTATGTTTGTCTTCACCCATTAGAATGTAAGCTCCTTGAGTCAGGGACTGCTTGTATTTGCACCCTCAGTGCTTAACACATAGTGAACACTTAGTAAATGCTTATTTACCGACTGACTTAGAACTGAACTTGTTGTTCAGTCATTTCAGTCATGTCTGACTCTTCATGACCCCATTTGGGGTTTCCTTGGCAAAGATCCTGGAGTGGTTTGCCATTTCCTTCTCTAGCTCATTTTACAGAGGAGGAAACTGAGGCAAAGAGGGTTAAGTGATTTGCTCAGGATTACACAGCTACTAAGTGTCTGAGGCCAGATTTGAACTCATGAAGATGAGTATTCCTGACTCCAGGCCCGGAGATCTATCCTCTGCACTTTCTCGTTGCCCCAGGAACTGAACTAGGTAGCACTAAATGATCTCTAACTTCCCTTCTAATTCTGTGATCTAAAGAAGCTATAAATCCAGGTTGTTTTTTACTACTATTCAATCAATCAACATGCATTTGTACATACTATATGTGAGACATTGTGTTAGAGTAGGTATGAGGAATATTAAAACGAGCAAAATAGTTGATACCCTCATGGAGCTTACATTGTAATAGGAGAACTAACATGTATGCAAGTAAAGGTATATAAAAGACACCCACGAATCAAATAAAAGGCAACCTTGCTTTGAGAAAACACTAGCAGCTGAGGAGACCATGGAATGGGGAGAGAATTGAGTAGGAGGCCAAGGCAACAGTCCAAGAAAGAAGTGGTAAGGGCCTGAATTAAAGTGGCGCTTACATGAGTAGGGAGAAGGGGTCAGATTCAAGAGATACTGTGAGAAGAGAAACAGTAAGATTTGGCAACTTGTTGGCTATGAGAGGTAAAGGAGAATAAGAAAACAACTTACCTCCAAGGTTCTGAACCTGGATTACTGGAAGAATGATTTTGCCTTTGACAGATATAAGGGAGTTTGGAAGTACGACAAATGTGGGAGTGAAAACTAATGAGTTCTGTTTGGGGGCCATGTGGAGTTTGAAATGCTTATTGGACGTATGGTTCAAAATGTTCTATCAACAGTTGGTGATATGTACTGGAGCTCAGAAGGGAGATGAGGGCCGAACCATTAATGTAGCAATAATTCTTAAAGCTATGATAGCTGATGTCATCACTAAGAGAGACTATAAAGAGAAAAAAGAACCCAGCCAAGGACAGAGTCTTAGGGTATGCCTATAGTTTGGGTTATGATGTGGATTATGATCAGAGGAGACTGGGAAAGAGAGAGCAGTATCATGAAAAACCAGCAAGGAGACAATGTCCAAGAGAGTAGAAGTTGTACATACTATATGTGAGACATCGTGTTAGAGTGTTAGTAGGCAACAGTTTGAAATGGTGCAGAGAAATCAGGAAGGATGAGGACTAAGAAAAGACCATTAGACTGTCTATTTTCAATGATTTTGGTTCGGAAAGGAAGGAAAGATATAAGGCAAAGGCAGGTGGAGATGACTTGAACCCAGCTCTTGTCTCCAAAACCATCACTCTTTCCACTATACATTTAAATCTCCTCTAATTTGTCACATAATTAGCTGTATATGTAATTCTGTAATATTTGGGATTGCTGGACCCACCCCCTGCCAAGAGCAGAGAGACAGGACAGAGCCCCAGCTCCTTTCAGTCTCAGCTGTATTTTCAGACACATCCTCCTGGTGCCTCTACCCTAGCGCAAGGTACCATGTACAGCCAAAGTCTATGAGACGCCTAAGAGACGAATGACCCACAATTGTTCCTCCCCTTTCAGTTTAGCACACTTGTGGAATATATCAACAAAAGGGAAAACTCTGTGATGCCTCCACAGCTGAAGCTTTGTCCTCCTCTGAGTACTGATGTATCTGGGCCTTTCTTTTCTCCTAAGCCAATTTTGCCCAAAGGTAACAGGGCAATAGCCAGTCTTACATTAACCAGAAATAGTCACCCACTGGACTAACCAAGATAACTCACATTTAACTAATGCTTTAAGGTTTGTAAAGTACTTTATACATGTTAACTCATTTGAACCTCACTATAGATCCAGGAGGTAGGTGCTATTATCATCCCCATTTTATAGGTGAGGAAACTGAGGCACAGAAAAGTTAGGTGACTTGCCCAGGGTCATTTAGCTAGAAAATATCTGACGCAGGACTTGAAATCAGGTCTTCCTGATTCCAGGTCCCAAGTTCTTATGAACAAGGGACTCTGACAGTGAAAGTTCATAACAGGAGAGAAGGGCAAAGGAGGGGAAGACAGGGAAGGGGAGGGGAGGGGAAGGGAAGGTAGGGACGCCCAAGTCTCAGTCTGCTCTCTGTTGGAGCTATGGAGCAGGGGCCATGGAAGCCTCGGCCAACTAATGGATCAAGCAGAAATGGCTTCAAGATCTTGGGGTAGATTGCCATCTACCAGCTATAGAGCATAACCATGTAAGCACAGCACAATTATGAGAAGCAGTAAGAATTCTTAGGCAGAAATGGGCTTGCTTTTCTTTGTATTCACTGCAACATCTAGCCACATGTTATGCATTCAGAAAACCTTTGTTGAATGAATGAATGAATGAAATCCTCACTTGCCCAATACAATGTTTTCCTTTTCATTCAGCTTAACTTCCTTCACACTTTGGGACTATGCTAATTGTCATGATCAGGCAGAGCTGACCTTTTGAAACTGAACAGGGAGGCTAAGCAAACTTCTGGCACACTTTTCTCTCCCTCCTTCTGTTGCTCTTGACCACCCCTCCTCATCCCCATGGAGAGGAAAGAGCCTGGATTTGGAGTGAGGAGACCTGGGTTCAGATCCTGCCTCTGTTCACTGTGTGATCTGAGGCCAATCACTTCCCTTCTCTGGGCCTCAGTTTCCTTCTCCACAAGATGAGGAGTTTGACCTAGATGGCAGCTAAGGTTCCATTCACTTCTAAATCTTATAGTCTGTCCTATGCCTCATTCCCTCAAGAGTTTGCTGTCAGCTGTATGGCAGAGAACATGAATTTCTTAATGGTGAAATTTCAGGTACCATGATAGCAAGTGGGAAAGATATTTTGGGCAGAGGATTCTTCCTGGTGCCTCTCAAATCATGCCTATTCTCTCTTGGTAGGAAGGTAGGTTTTCTTCCAGCTTGATAAAAACAGTTGTTCTGCAGGAAGACAAATCACTGGCCACCAAGGGTCCTAGTTTGTAGCTAAACAGGCCCAGACTTTCTTTTTAGCTTCTGCACTGTCATAGCCCCAACCTGGCAACTGCCTGAGTCTGGAGCTCAGAAGAGCTGTCAGTTTCAAAAGTGAAATCTGGCGAGCCAGGCCTGACTTTCAACACGGTGTTAGCCAAGCAGCCTTCAGCTGAGAACTGGGCCAGAACTAGTTACTAGACCGAGGTTAGACCCTGAACTTCTCTATGCTTTAAGCAGTTCTCTTAGAAGGGATGTGGTTGCTGGACCATCATATTGATATGATATTAAGCACAGTGTTATTTCTCTTTAATCTATGTCACATTGCTCCCTTAATAATAGGCCATTTATGCAACACCTTTTTTTTTTTACAATGGGTATCTTCACAACAATTCTAGCAGGTATTACTGTACCCATTTTACAGGTGAGGAAACTGAGTTTCAGAAAGGTTAAGTGACCTGCCATGGGTCACACAGATAATGAGCGGGTGCCAGTGGAGTAATAACTTGTAACTGTGTTATTTCTTACTTTTGACATGCCTTTCCTCAGTGATATGTGTTCTGTCATTACTTGAATATAAATCATCACTGGAAACACGCTGCAGCCTAATTGTAATCATCATTCATCTCCCCATTGCCTTTTGCATCCACCACAACTGTGATTCCTCAGAGATCCTGGGACTCCCAAGGTTCACAACCATACAGCTTTGCCTACTACACATTTGCACTGAAAAGATGGATCTTGGCACACTGGAATAGCTGGAATCATATACACAGTGAGATTTCCCCAATGTAAGCCACTCATCTCTCTGTCTACTCTTCAACTCTGAGCCCATCGCATTGTCTTTCTGTAACTCCTAGCTCAGATATATTTACTCATGAGCCAATTCTAAGCGCTGGTCTTCCAACTGTGTGTTACAAGGAAGAAAGGAAGAAAACAAGCATTTATAAAACAGCTACTATTTGCCAGGAACTGTGCTAAGTACCTAAGAAATATCTCATTGAATCTTCGTAACAACCATGGAATATAGGCGCTGTCATGATCCCCATTTTACTGTTGAAGAAACTGAGATAGAAGTTCAATGATCAATCACGTGGTAAGTTTGTGAGGTTGGTGGCACAGTGGATGGAATGCTGGGCCTGGAGTTGGGAAGACACATCTTCATGAGTTCAAATCTGGCCTCAGACACCTACTAGCTGGGTGACCCTGGGCAAGTCACTTTACTCTGTTTGCCTCAATTTCTGATCTGTAAAATGAACTAGAGAAGGAAATGGCAAACCACTCCAGTATCTTTGTAAGAAATCCCAAAATGGGATCACAAAGAGTTGGACATGACTGAAACACCTAAACAAGAACAACTTCCTGACTCTAGGCCAACACTCTATCCACTGTACTTCCCTCCAAATGAAGCCTAGGAAATAACTAAGATCCAAGAATAGAATTAAAAGGCCCTCCATGGGCAACATCTATATGAACTCAGTCAATAATATACTAACAAAGACGCATCAAACAAATAGCTGAGTCATTCATTTTTGTTTGTGAAAATGGAAAGGTATATGAAATCACGATCAGGTCACTGCCACCAGAAATTACAGAATGGTTACATTTAAGGAGCCCAGACTTTAGTGATCAATGTATGTTATTCAACAAAATAGTAGAAAATGTGGAACATATAACTGCAGTTTATAAAAATTTAGAACTTACTGTTTTAAATAACCAGCCAGATATGATCAGATGGAAAAAATTATACCATCAGAAGTCAGCCAGTTGGCATTTACTATATACCTACTATGTGCCAGGCACTGTGCTAAGGCCTAAGGATACAAAGAAAAGCAAAAAAAAAAAAACAAAACCTTACTCTTGGGCTCACAGTCTAATGGAGGATAAATACAGGATAAATTAGATATAATCCCAGAGGGGAGATGCTAAATTAAGGACACCCAGGAAAGACTTCTTGTAGAAAGTAGGATTCGAGGAAGCCAAAGAAGCCAGGAGACAGAGATAAGGAGAGAGAATTCCAGGTACTAGAACAGTCAGTAAAAAATGCCCTGACTTAGGAAATGGACTATCTTGGATGAAGAACAGCAAGTAGGTCAATGTCATTGTATTGCAAAGTAGGTAAGGGGCAAAGTAACCACTCCATTTTGCATCTGCCATTCAACTTGGTTTAAACTCCATAGAACAAGTGTCCCTCCCAGGTTAAGCTCCTCACTTCTAAACTCATCATCATGCTGCTAACTCAAGCCTTGATTGATACCACCTCTCTCATCCTCCTCTCTCCTCTGACTGGAGGGCTGGAGGACAGCATATCAAACTCCTGCCAATGCCTTCCTTAATAGAAGGCAGAAACTGGACTCTCAGTTTACTTCATTTTGCATCTGTTGCTCTGCCTGGTTTCAATTTCATGGAACAAGATGTCCCCACACTGGGCACCCCCCTGGGGTTCCTTCCCCCTTCCCTGGTTTCCTGCTTTCATTTGTGTATTGTCTTCCTCTTTAGATTGTAAACTTCTTGAGGTCAGGGACCATATTTGTTTTATTACTTATATCCCCAGTGCTTAGCAAAGTGCCTAGCACATAGTAGGTGTTTAATAAATGTTTTGGATTAGATTAAGGTATAAGAGGACTGAAAAGGTAGGAAGGGGTCAGATTTTGAAGGACTTTGAATGCCAAAAAGAGGATTTTATATTTGATCCTGGAGATAAGAGAGTTACATGGTCAGACTTTTGCTCTAGGAAGTTCACTTTAACAGCTTAGTGGAAGATGAACTGGAGTGTAGAGACACTTGAGTCAGGGAGTCCAACCAACAGGCCATTGCTATGGTCCAGGCAAGCAGAGATAGCTAGCAACTTTTCATAGACCTGCAGATGACAGATCCCTTTACTACACATACAGAGTAGAAAATATCCTGGAAAACTCAAAGTCATCATTCATATTATTATTCATCATTGCCCATAATCGTCCAGGTGTAACACTGCGCTATTGTTCTTAAAAACTTAAGAGAAGTGTTTTTAGTAGAAGCCACCTTACCCAGTACTCATAATGTCCAAGCTACCTGGAACAAAAAGTTTTCCATATTTCAAAAATACTGAGATCTAAGAGAGAGGGCCAAATTTTCTAATACTACAATCTGCAGAGAAAATGCAGATCTGCTTTGGTAAATCAACAAGCATTTGTGAAGTGTCTTCTACTTTCCAGGCACTGTTCAAAGCACTGGGGATATTAAGAAATTGGTAAAAGCAGTAACTGCTCACAATCTAATATGAGAGTTTGCAAACAACAATGTACAAACAAAGATATATGCAGAATATATCAGAGATGACCACCAGAGGAAAGGCCCTAGCGTTAAGGAGGTCTGGGAAGGACTTCTTATAAAAGGTAGGATTGAGGAAGTCCTCATGGAGAAGTTCCTCATTAGGATTTCCTCGTATAGCTGGAATCACAGTCCTGGTTAAAAAGAGAGTTACCCAGGATACTTTTGGTAACCTTACAGAGAATGCTTATAGGCTAGTACTTGTCAACTAAAAAAAAGCTGTTATTTTTTCAATCTGTGCAATAATTGGCAGAAAGTTAAATATGAAAGGATAAGATCAGGATAGAAATTTATCTCAGGATTGGTTCTATCTGGACTCCTTAAAAAAAAGAATGAGATGGTGATGATGATGATAATCATAAAATAGTAATAATATAGTTCCTAGAGCTATGATTTCATTGGCTAAGAAGTTCCCTCTATAGCTTCCTCTGGGAGCTGATAACACAGTGAATAGAACACTCAGCTTGGAGACAGGAAGATCTGAATTCAAATTCAGCCTCAGATACTTAACTAGTTTTATGACCCTGGACAACAGTGTCCTCAGCCTAAAACGGAGATAATACTAGCACCTGCCTCACAGGGTTGTTGTGAGGATCAAATGTGCTGGTATCTGTAAAAGTGTTTAGCACAGTGCCTGACACATAGAAGGGAACACTATGTAAATGCCTATTCCCTCCCTCCCTCCTTACTAACCCAACCTGGCACCTTCTCTGCAACTGCCCAGAGCACTGAGAAGTTAAGTGACTTGCCTAGGATCACACAACCAAGTCTGTCTGGCTTTAAGGCCAGCTCTTTCTCCACTCTATTCACCATGCTGCTTCACAATGATAATAAAATCATTTTGATGATGATGACGATGGTAATAATATTCAGCCTAATGGGAATTAACTTGTAATTCACCAAATAACTAATTCACATGTGGATAATGGGGCATTACTGTGTGGTGCTCAGATAGAAGGCAATGACTCCATCCGATCTCCACAGGGATAGGAATGAGTCGAAGGAGGCTCATTAAGTCCTCACTGCATGGAGAGCCAGATGGTAGCTCTGAGAGGGGAATGATTTCCTCCTCTAGACAGTAGCCAAGCCTGCTCTATCCAATTCTTGCCTAATTGCTCTGGCTCCTTTGCTGGGTCTCCTGTGGTCCAGTGTTGCCTTTTCTTCTACTGTGCTTACCTGACTGCCACTTTAGATGTTAGGAGCCCCTCTCGCTTGCTCCCTCCATTGCTCGCTCCATTTCTATTTGTAGGGCTTTAGAGATTCAACTTTCCTTCAAAATTAAATTGAAAAACTTCCTCACCAATAACTCAGGCCCTCTGGTAGAACTCAGCTCTCTGAGGAGCTAGCAAGAAAGAGTGACAAAGAGCATGGCTGCCGCAGGAACTTCTGCCCCTGACTTTCCTGGAGGGAGTTGTCTGGCAAATGGAAAATTAAAATACCTGTGGGTTGGACAGCTGGCACGCAGAGGGCACTGGGTATTGTGCAAATGTGAAGGCAGAGATTTCCCTTGTCAGAATGAGTCTCTTCACTTCTCTGAGACTCTGTTTCTTCATCTGGAAAATGGGGGTAAAGATACTTTTACTACCTCCTCACAGAGTGGTTGTGAAAAAAAGTATTTTTGTAAACTTTACAGCCCTATTATTATTGCTACTGGGAGGATCTTCCCAGTAGCAATAATAATAATAATAATAGCAACAATAATCCCAGGATTTTCCCGCTTAACCCCCTCATTTTACAAATGGAGGAATTATACTCAATTAACTTTGACATATTCGGTGTGTGCTGTGTGCCAGGTTTGGATGTCACACAGTCCCTGCCCTTGTGCTTACAGTCTGGTAGAAGACATATGTAGAGAACTATATTATATCATATGACATGAGTGGTTAAAATCCACAGGATCATAAATTTAGAGCTAAAAGGGACCTTTGGGTTCACCTAGTTCAACTGACTCTTGTTACAGGTGAAGAAACCAAGCCCCAGAGAGGGCAATTTCCCCAGTGTTACAAGGTAGCAAGTGGCAGAGTCAGGCTTCAAAATTAGGTCCTCTGACTCCACCTCCTTGCCTCTTTCCCCCCACAACACCCTACCTCAATTTAGTTGGATTCAAATTAACAAACATTTATTAAGTACCTACTGTTTACAAAGAAGGTGGTTGTTTTGGGTATTGAATGTAAAAGATAAAAAATTAATAAGTTACTCCCCTCCCAGCATTCTACTGGGAACAACACATTAAGTGAGGTCATGGAAAAGACCAGGGAGATCAGCTTTGCTGGAGGAGGTTGGCCTTTAAATCAGATTTTAAAAGAATGGGTAGGATTTCCTTCACCTTTATGATAGGGCTGATGAATGTCACATGAAGCCTCAGAATGATTTCAGCTGTCTGGAAATGCCGTGAAGGTGGTGGGTCCTCTTTGCTTCCTTATTTCCATGCCAGAAACATTACTTGCCTCTTTCCCAGATTTTTGAGCATGGCTTAGGGAAAAAACAGACTGGACTTCAAGTCAGGAGACCTGGGGCCCAAGTCCTGGCTCTAATACTTGGCACTGATAAATCTCAGCTCTGTGCAAGTTACTTCCCCAAAGCCTCAGTCCTCGCATCTGTGAAATGGCTATGATGATAACTGCACTCTATCTCACAGAGATATTATATGGAAAAGTGTTTTGTAAACTTTAAAGCCCTATGGAAAGGGGAGTTATCATTATCGACACCATCCTCCTCCTCCTCGTCAGTATTACTAGTATTTCTTTTCAGGAGTAATGATGGAGGAGAGACTAGAGCCATGGTCAAGAATGATGGGAAGATCAGAGCCTTAGAGCTTTTTTCCTTCTGCTTCTCTCTTTGGCTTCCAGTTCTGATGCCCTTTAGAAAGCCAGGAGTAAGATCGGACAAACCAAAAGATCTCAGCTTCTGAGAGAAGTGGAGGTCTGGGGGGAGACAGGAGCAGAAACAGCCCAGAGACCGTCTCTAGGAATATCAAGTCACCCACAATTACCATCTATTCATTTTCTATCTAATTTAAATGCATAAAACAACTAATTTTGTTCATTAGAGTTCAAGTAAATTCATCTGAAATTCAGGATAATGGCATTCTTGTTATACAGCCATATTAAAGATGAAACATAATCTCTCTTGACTCTTTCCCTTTGACAAAATAAAGTTGAACTGCTAATGAGCTGGAGATACAAGGCATCTTTTATAACCCAGCAACAAAGGTTACAAATGTACAAACATCATTTTTTTATTATTTTTATCACCAACTACTATTTCCTTTGTAGAAAAGTACACAGATGTGATTATGAGGCCCCTTCTCTATTACGATGCCTTTTATTAGGGAGAAAAAAACATAGAATAAATAGCCTCATAATCCTATCTCGGAAAAATCATTCATTGGCGGCAGGCAGGTGGTGGCCCCAAAGCTGTACTTGAGGTTACTCTTTTGTCTAGGCAGACATTTCAATTTCTGGCCACCCTAGCAAGGCCTGGCCTGATGACAGGCTGGTTCTGAAGACCAAACCTTGCTTTTCACAACAAGCAAGACCTTTATCTTCCCAGCCAGGCCACATAGCAGTGGTCCTTGTATATCTGTGCAGCCTATACGCTTACAGGATCCATAGGAGTTAGAGCCGGAGGGGACCATAAAGATTTAACCCAAGCTCCTCATTTCACACAGGAAGAAACTTGCCAGAAAGGCAAAGTGATACAGGTAGTGAAAAAACTGAGCAGAATTTCAGATTCGGGTCCTAACTCCATTTGCTCTTGGGAAGGGTATAACAAACATGAAAATCTTCGAGGCATTGCTAGATAATGGTGTTTCTTTCCAGAGTCCTCTTCTTCTACTAATATACCCAAGACTTGGATCACTGGTACCCACTTCCCCCTCTCTTCTGTCTCTATAGGGCTACCCAAATCACAACTTGTCTGCTGAAGACTCAAGTCAAATCAATGAGCATTTGTTAAGCAGCTAGATGGAGCGGTGACTAGAGTTCTGGGCCTGGAGTCAAGAAGATCTGAGTTCAAATCCTGCCTCAGACAGTGCCACAACTTTGATATTCCTCCCCACCCCACCCCACCCCCAACATGGTAGCCAGGTGACACAGTAGATAGAGCACTGGGCCTGAAGTCAGGAAGATTCATATTCCTGAGTTTGTCTGGCCTTAGACACTTAGTAGCTGTTGACCCAGGGCAAGTCACTTGCCCCTGTTTGCCTCAGTTTCCTCATCTGTAAAATGAGTTGGAGAAGGAAATGGCAAACTACTCCAGTATCTTTGCCAAGAAAACCCCAAATGGGGTCAAGGAAGAGTCAGACACAACTGAAAGGACTGAACAACAACAAAAGTGAAATGATGGTGCTGTAGATGGTCTGTCAGGGACAGGGAACGTGAAACTGTGTCAAGGGAATAGGGACAAGAAAATAAATAGCCTATTGTGCACAATAAGACAACATTTCCTCCCCTTTGATGGCCAGGTATGTATTGTCTGGCATCACTTTTGAGAAAAACTGCTGCTGTTGAGGTGATGCTCCAAGAATCACACGCAGAAAAGCTGCTGCCTCTCAAATGTTCTCACATTCCCTTGTTTAAGGGCCTTTGCAAGACACCCAAGAAGAGCAAGCAACTGCCCAGCCTCTGCCCAGCCTACTAACCCCTTTTTGATAGCACCTCTGTTCCCGAATATAAGTAACCATCGTAATCCATTCAAGTTCTGTGTAGATGAGTTACCCATGGCTCAGAGGGCCACTTTTGCCAGGTCCTAGGAGAAACAGTGCAGTTTTCTGAGATTCAGCTTCTATGTCAAGTCTCCTAATTCATCAGGTAATGAGCAAATGCTTAATGAGCGAAAGTCCTCTGTAAGGTTCTGTGCCAGGCACTGTTGGGATGGAAGGTGGGGAAGACAGGGCAGGGATCAGAATGTCAGGCAGTAGCGTTTAAGCACCACATGAGCAGCAACTATGATGACTCACATTTGTTTGGTGCTTTAAGGGTCATAGGATTAGAGGTTTAGAGCCAGAATGGATCTTAAGGCACCATGTAATCAGATCATAAAACTGCAGAATTTGAGGGTTGGAACTAATCTCCCCTGACATCTGATCCAACCCATCCACCAAAGGTCCAACCCCTTCATCTTACACAAGAAGAAACTGAGGCTTAAAGGGGAAGTGATTTGTCCAAGGTCACACAGGCAGTGAATGACAAAGGCAGAATTTGAACCCAGGTCCTCTGACTCCAATGCCGGCCAGTGCACTTTCTAATGTCTCTCCCAGGTTATAAAGTACTTTCTTCATAAGGACTTTATAAGGCAGGTAATTCAAGTATGGTTTTTGTCCATTTCATAGACGACTAAATAGAAGCTCCAAGAGGTTAAAGGACTTGGCTAATGGTAACCAATGTGTTAGAATAGTGATTTGAACCCAGGTCCAAAGGTACTCAGCTCTCTCTCTTTCTATATACTTTCCCTTGGTAGGCTCATCTGCCCTCATGGCTTCAATGATCACCTCTTTGCAGATGATTTCCAAATCTATAGCTCTACCACCAACCTTTTTTGAGAGCTCCGATTCCATTTTTGCAGTTGCTTGCTAAACATCTCCACCTGAATGGAAATTTTAAAAAAAATTTTTTACAGTTTTATTCAACTGGTGTGTTTAGAAGAATGACCAAAATCATAGAACCATATCAGCAAACCATTCTAAGAGGTGTTTTTTTTTAATGAAAAAGAAATTAAAAGATCTTCCTACTGTGAGATAGGGAAGGAATCTTTCAGGAAATAAGTTTAATCATCACATTTCTTGCTCTCTTATAGGTGGGAACTCTGCTTGTCACGCATATGCTCTTCTGTCCTCTCACAGCAGTTTTTAGTCATGGCATAATTTAAATAGATGGTAATTCATTTATAGAAATCTCGTGGCATAGGAGAAATTTCAATTCTTTTCATGATACAAAGATCCTCCAAGGCCTGGACTGCCTTATCGTGACAGCAATATGACCACGTGTTGTTTCAAGTGACCTTATACTTAGCTTTCCTTCCTTCATTTTAGTGTTACCTAAACTACATTGGTCAGAATGGAACTAAAAGATGAAGATGCTGACTTCCAGGAAAAAAATATATATATAGATAGATAGATAGATAGATAGATAGATAGATAGATAGATACACACACATTTAATGTGGTATACCATCAATCAGTGAACACGTTTCTGGGTCTAAGAAAGGAAGGTCTAGTATTTATCCTATAGGAGCCTGGCACCCCACCTCTCAACTCTGTGTGTTCAAAATTGAATTCACAATATCCAGAGCCTTTTACTGCTATTACCATTAATACTTACAACTGTACCAAGACTTTTGGGACACTCTATAATAATCATTTCACAAATTATCGCTAGGGTTTTTTCCCCCTTTATTACCACGAAAGGCTAGGAAAAGGAGGTTGGTATATTTATAAATGACTAGGAAGTAAAAACAAAAGGCAGTAATGAAACTTTAACTAAATCAATGTTGAATTGAGTTTGTCCAGAATAGAGCCATTTAAGTCATAGTGCAAGGAGGAACTTGTCAGAGAACTGAGGTAGCAGAGAGTGTGGTGGAATCCAGACTTGAATCACAAGATGGAGTCAGTGTGGTTCACACAATTCCCACAGGAGGTAGGAAGAAAGAAGATTTCACATCACCACATCTAGATGAACTAAATCCCAGGGTTCGGAAAGATACAGGGAAGGTCTCTAAACCAGGAAGCCTAAGGGCTAAGAGGTCAAGAGGGTCCTCAGCCTCCTATGAAAAGTCTGGAATCCATGAGGTTCGGAAATTAGCAAAGGAAAAAGCTCTTAGGCAAGACTCTCCTGGGCCAGTTCAGGGGATGAACTGGTAACCCAGAAAGCTGATGTGTTTCATTAGTGTTTAAGGCCCAGGATATTCACCATTTTGAGCTCAACTCACTCTGATTATCCTATGGCAGTGGTATTCTTCATGACAGTGGCATCTGACTTTACCAAGATCATCTCTTTCAGAACTCCGTTATTTATACAGCAATGTCCGCCCTGCCCTCAGGGTCATGGCCCTGATGTTCTTTGTCTGGCCCAAGGGACCCAGTCCATCCTTTTCCTGGGTCACCCAGTATAGCATCAATAGTCATTGCTTATAGCCCTCTGTTACTTCATGAGCTGATTTTATAAAGACATTGGAGGTAAAATAGGTTTATGGGGTGCAAGGAGGGTGCAGTCACTGCTTATTTTTACTGTTCCTGCCCTTAGTCCATTTGGAACTAAGTCTGAAATGTTTCTGAGTTACTAACATTCAGATTATAAAAACTTAAAATTTTTCTTTTAAAGAGCCATAAGACTATATCATTTTTACAACGGGAATTCTAACTCCCCCTCTCAAAAATCTTTCCCCTCTTCCCCTCTCCTAGAGAACAAGAGAGGGTATAGAGTAGCTTATGCCATACCTCCATGTCGTCTCAATGTGTCTTAGGGAGTCTTTCCCTACAGGACTCTGTGCCTTTCTTCTCTCACCTCAGCCCTTGAGGTAGGAAAAGACAGATACAACTATATTGTATATATATTTTATATATAAACTATACCTTCCCCCCCTCCCCATTCATTTGGGGCGGGGAACTGTGTCAAGTCAAGAAGTATTAATTAAACACCTGCTATGTGCCAGGCACAGTACTAAGCACTAGAATACAAAGAAAGGAAAAAGCAGTCTCTATTTTCAAGGCACTCATAGTCTACCAGCATACCAGCAACTTTGTACAAACAAGATAAATTGGAGATAATCAACAGGAGAGAAAGCAGTAGCATTAAGGGGGATCAGGAAAGGCTTCTTGTAGAAGGAGGGATTTTAGCTGGTTCTTGAAGACAGAAATATCCAGAAGACAGAAATATCCAGGAGACAGAAATGTTGGAGAAGAGTTCCAGGCACGGGGACAGCCAGTAAAAATGAAGAGACGTAGGAGATTAAGTGGATTGTTAGACAAACTTCACAGAGACCAATGTCACTGGATTGCAAAGTATGTGGGAGAAGTGGAGGAAGGTGTGAAAAGACCAGAAAGGTAGGAGGGTACCAGGTTATGAAGGACTTTGAGTCTCAAACTGAAGACTTTGCTCCTGGAGGTGGCAGGGAGCTACTGGACTTTATTGAATAACAACATGAAGGCGGGGCCAGCGCCAGCGTGGGCATCTAAAGTCATTGGTCAAGGCTATGCTTTTCAGAAGATCAATTTAACAGCTGGGTGGAGGATGGACTGGAGTGGGGGAGGGGCAGGAAGACCTATTGCAAGGTATTGAAATAGTCCAGGCATGAAGTGATGAAGGTTTGCACTGGGATGGTGGCAGTGTCAGATGAAAGGGGGGTAGGGAGGGGGAGAGGGGGTGGTATATGAGAGGTGTTAAAGGTAGAATCAACAGGACTTGGCAGTAGATTGGATTTGGGGTGTACCTAGGTTGAGAGCCTGGTTGCATAAGGCACGGGTGATGGTGGATGGGTGATGATAGCACGTTATGGTACCATCATGAGATGCCTAGGAACTATTTCCAGAGTGGCCTTATTATGAAAGATTCAGGTTCAAGCAGGAGAACTACTTTCCTGCTCTCTATAAAGCTAAGGATGAACATGGTTTGTGGCTCCTAGGGTCAGGGTTCTTTATAGCAAGTTATTGCCTAGTTATGGTGAAACTTGGTTATTAGGTATTAACCACACTGCTGGAGATTCCTGATGTTGGTGTATTCCCATATACTTATTCTTATATAGTCAAGCCATTTTTTGCTAAGTACTTCGGCTTGGGAATTCAATTCAGTAAGCATTCATTATACATATGTTGTTTCTCCCCAATGCAATATGAGCTTTTTGATAGCAGGAACGATTTCCTTTTTTGGTCTTTGCATTCTTAGCACCTAGCACAGTGCCTGGCAGGAGAAAGGTGCTTAATTAAGGTTTATTGAATGAAGTATGGTACCTATTATGCATGCATGTAGTAGTAGTAGTAGAGGTAGTAGTAGTGGTAGTAGTGGTGGTAGTAGTGGTAGTAGTGGTGGTAGTAGTAGCAGCAGCAGCAGCTAGCATTTATATAGTGCTTTTAGACCTGCAAAGCACTTTATAAATATATTTTCTCATTTCAGCCTCACAACAACTCAGGGAGGTAGGTATCATTATAATCCCCATTTTATAGCTGAGGAAACTGAGGCAGACAGCAGCCACATGACTCATGCAGGGTTACACAGCTAGTAAGTGTCTGAGAACTTTGCTTTCATTGGTGTAGGGGATTATTACTGGTGAGGAAACCTCCTCTAGCAATTCCAAGTCAGCAAGTTCTGCAACTTAGACTCTTGCCAAGTGACTTATGGACCCTTAGAGGTTGAGTAACTTTTCCAGGGTTGCATTGCTGATATGTGGTCAAGGCAAGACTTGAACCTGGAGCTTCCTGATGCTGAAGCCAGCCTTTTACCTACTCCACTCCCTCTCCAGTGGTTACTATCAGCTGGGGGAGGCTAGGGGTGGGAGGGGAAAATAAAGCTAAAACACCAAATACAACATGTATTAACAAGAGGAGATTTGCTATGATGACTGTAGGAAGGGCATGGAATCTAGGTCTGAAATGACCGTGTAGCACATGTTGTGGCAGAAGCTTTGCCTTAGAAGGGGGTCACCTTCTTTACTTTGTGAGAGATGAACCCTTGGATGCCCACGCTAGCCACCCCCGCCTCTTGCTGCTTGTGGCTCCTCCTCCAAGGCCTTCACTGGTTGAAGCCCAAAGGTTTTCATGAATCTGAGTTGGACCTTAAAGGTAGAGATGTTTTTCAACTATGCCCTAGGTACGGGAGGTGATCTCTAATTCAGAAGAATGCAGTATGAGGCCAGGGTGCTGAGAAAGTAGAACACGTGAGAGAAGTAATGTTAAAGAATGCTGGAAAGGTATATTGTCAAGGCCAAGGATGTTGGGGTCCATTTTACAAAGAAGGGTACCTAAAATCCTTATTTACATCCATTTTGAATGGGGCTAGGCAATAGCTGAAGCTACATTTCCAGACTGCCAACCAACACTTCCTGACTTTTGCCTCTTGGGAGAAATACCATACTTTAACCCTGTAATAATAGGGATAAAGAGAATTCACATTTCCTTTGCACTTTATAAGGTGTTTTCCTCACAAAACCCTGTGATTTAGTCTACGTATTATCATCCCCACTTTACAGATGAGAAAACTGAGGTTCGGGGTAAACTACTGATTTGCACAAGGCCACATGACCAGTACATGTCAGAGCCCAGACTCCAATTCTGGTCTCCTGACCCTCAGAGTAGTGCTCTTTCTTTCTACCGCTTTCTTTTAATAGCCAGTGAAGCATGGCATTCTCACCCCTCTTTACTGCCACATCTTCTGTAGCTGACAGGGCTGTCACCACACTAGGACACTTGGGATTCCTAGGCCCTAGTCTCCCTAGTCTAGTTATTTATAAGGTGATGAAGGGAAACATCAGTCTGAGGATTTAGCAGCATTTACTATTGATCCAGCATTTCTGGAGCAGCCAGGAACAACTTGGATCCTCAGGCTGTTACTCTGGACCTCTTATGTTCAGTAAGCAGCGGGAGAGGAAGAAACAGCACCCATTCTACTTCCTTTTTCCATTCGCATGTGCTGCATCCTGCCCAGTGCCCCATGTCAGTTGGCTCAGCTGAAATATTGCCAAGCCAGCCTGTAGGAGCTATATAGTCCTGGTGACCATGGTCCCTATACCTCTGGACTTGGACCCTTGGTACTTGCCTGAAACAATACCCCTTCAAGACTGCCACTCACTGCTACCCCTGTGGCCAACAAACTCCTGCCACCTATTTTTCTCCTTATTCTTTGTCCATCATTGGTCACATAGAAGGGACCATCCCCAACTCCCACCTCCTTTTCTCTCATCTCCATCCTTTTCAGTTATGCGCTGCTCATGGCCTACTTCTGCTCACCTTCTTCTACACTGCCCATAGGAATTCCCATTCCCTCCAACCTGACTTTTTATCTCACTCTCCTTCCATGAACTTGCACTCACTGAGACTTAACTTTCCCCAAATAACACTGTATCCCTGGCCAACCTCTCCACACTGGCTCTATGCTCACTCACACCCACGATGTGGAATACTACTTGGCCACACTGCCACTTTCAGACTCTCCTTTTCCTCCTGCTATGGCTTAGTGTCTTCTCTTTCTTTGAAGTTCAAAGTATCAAAATTTCCACCTTATTAAAATCATGATGGCTGTTTTTTATTAACCTCCCCACCCCCAACATTCTCTCTTTTCTCAAGAATTTAGCTGACTTGCTGCCTTTTTACTAGGTCTTCAGCACAGCTTCCGATGCTTCCTTGAACTCCTTAACCTTCCAATTCCTCAGTCACCTTAAATCCCATGACCTGCTACTCCTTCGCTCCATCTCTCTTCTTTCTCAGCAGATTCCTCTTTCTTTCCTTCTCTCTCTCTAGTCTTGAATCTCTCCCTATTTATTCTCTTGGCTTCCTTCAAACAAGCCCATCTCGTCCATTCTTTAAAAACTCTTGCTTAACTTCATCATGATGTCAAGTGGTTGTCCTATATCTCTCCCCCCTTTCTCAGCTACTCCTAGAAAAAGCTGTCTACACTTGTCACGCACTTCTCAAGCCTTTGCAAACTTGCGTCTGACCATATTTCTCAATTGAAACTGCTCTCTCCAAAGTAACCAAATGATCTTTTAGTGGCCACATCTGATCTTTTCTCAGGCTTCCTCCTTCTTGACCTATGTGCTGTATTTGACACCACGGATCCAGATTTTGTCCTGAATACTGTCTATTTCTTCTCTAAGTTTTTGTGACATTAAGTTCTCCTGGTTCTTTTCCTACATTAATGGTTCCTCCAAGTCTCCTTTGCTAGATGGTCATCCTTATCATACCCTCTAACCTTGTAACTCAAGGCTCTAGCTTGGGCCCTTGGCCCTTATCTTTGTATTTTCTGTTACTTCATTAGCTCCGTTTGGCTTAATTATCCTTGCTATGCTAATGACTCCCTAATCTATGTGTCCAGCCCAAGTCTCTCTCTGGAGCTTCGGAGCTGCCTCTTGGACATTTCAAACTGGATATCTCAGACACATCTCCAACTCAATGTGTCCAAAATAGAGATTAACTATTTTTCTCCTCAGACCCTCTTCCAAATTTTGTCTATTTTTGCGGAAGCACCACCATTGTTCCACTTTCTTAGGTTTGTAACCAGCATCATCCCTGACACTTGACTCTCCCCCATTTTGTAACCGAGGAAAAGTCACTTATCCCCTTCGTAGCTCCAAGCAACTAAGACTCTAAGTTTTAGATGAGTTGACGATCTACATCACTGAAGTAAGTTTCCATACCAGAAGTTTACTACACATTGATGAAATAAGAGGTCCAAAACCCTCATCCCCAAATAAAACTTTTGTCTTTAAGTACAAGTACTTTGCTCACAACCACCCTGTAACCATTTTCCAGATGAGGACGTGGTAGTTCAGAGGTGTAACCTATCTTGTCCAAGGTCACAGAGGTGTGAGAAAGGTAGCATATTATTATAACCATTTTCCAGATGAGGATGTGGTAATTCAGAGGTGTTACCTATCTTGTCCAAGGTCACAGAGGTGTGAGAAAGGTAGTATATTATTATAACCATTTTCCAGATGAGGACGTGGTAATTCAGAAGTGTTACCTATCTTGTCCAAGGTCACAGAGGTGTGAGAAAGGTAGCATATTATTATAACCATTTTCCAGATGAGGACGTGGTAATTCAGAGGTGTTACCTATCTTGTCCAAGGTCACAGAGGGACCTACAGGTCGGAGGTAGATTCCAAAAGCAGCTCTCACACCTGTTCCCTTCTTTCCACTCGCATGGCCGCCATTCTAGTTCAGGTCTTCACTGGACTATTGTCATAGCTTCCTAACTGGTCTCCCTATGTCAGATCCCCCTCTTTCCCATCCGTCTTCTACACACATGCCAAAGTAATATTCATAAATAATAACAGCTATCATGTATACAGCACTTACCAGGTGCCAGGCACTGTGCTAAATGCTTTCCAATTATTATCTCATCTTCACAATAACTCTGGGAGGGAAATGCTATTATTATCCCCATTTTACAGATGAGGAAACTGAGGCAAACACGTTAAGTTACATGCCCAGGGTCACACATCCAGTAGGTGACTGAGGCCAGATTTGAACTCAGATTTGCTTGACTCTAGGTCCCATACTCTATTCATTTAGCAATCTAGTTGCCCCAGACTAGATAAGACCATATCACTCCCCTGCTCAGGAAGCTGCAATGGCTCCCAACTGCCTCTAGGACAAAACAGAAATTCTCTGCATGACTTTTAAAGCCCTTCCCAAGCTGGTTCTACGTTACCTTTTAAGGCTTGTTGTAGGTTGCTCTCCTTCACACACTCTGTATTCCAGACAGACCAACCTACTTGCTGGTCCCTATACAGGAACCAGTGTCCATCTCTCATGGTCAAGCAGAGGCTATTCTCATGCCTGGAATGCACTCCCCCCTTACCTCCACATTGCAGAATCTCAGCTCAAGTATCACCTCTTACATAAAGCCAATCTGAGTCCCCCCCATCGCTAGTTTGCCCCTTCCACCCCCAACCAAGCACCTTTTGTTTTGTGCATCTTTCGGACCGAATTACTTGTGTCCGTGCTATTTCCCCCAACAGAAGCAAGCTCCTGGAAGGCAGGGACTGTTTCATTTTTGTCTTTGTAGCTCCAATATCTACAGCAACCTGGAACACAGTAGGCAGCCATACTAGGTTCCTCGTTGCTTTACACGGAACTGAGTCTCTCTCTCTGAGGTTACCTTCCTTCTACGCCTACTTATTTGCATGTTGTTTCTCCTTTTATAGCACGTAGGTGCCTTGAGGGCAGGGACTGTTTTTGTAGTTTTCTTTGTTCTGAACACCACCAGTGTTCTGAAGGGTGCCTGGCACACGGTTGGTGCTTAATAGATGCTTGATGATATCCCATCTTGGTGCCATTGCACTGGCCATCTCCATTCCTGGGATGCACTCCCTCCTCAACCTTTGCCCCTTTAGATCAAGACTCAGGTCTGGCACTACCTTCTACATGAACCTCTTCTTGTTTCCCACCCACTCTGCCCCTCCCCCCAAACTTGGCCCAGCTGTTAGTGGTCTCCCTTTGCAAACTTTGTTGTTGCTTTTTCAGTCATTTCAGTTGTGTCCAACTCTTTGTGATGCCATTTGGAATTTCTTGACAAAGACACTAGAATGGTTTGCCATTTCCTTCTCCAGCTCATTTAGCAAATGAGAAACCTGAGGCAAATGGGGTTTGGTGACTTGCCTAGGGTCACATAGCTAGTAAATGTCTGAGGCCAGATATAAACTCAGGAAGCTGAGTCTTCCTGACTCCGGATCTGGCACTCTATCCACTGTGCCACCTAGCTGCTTTCCTCCCCAAACTACCTTGTATCGATTCTGTATATATTATATATACTTATATATGAATATGAAGCAGTAGGACCTAGGTTCAAATCCCACTTGTCTGTTAATGCTAGGTGACTTATTTAACCTCTCAGATCCCAAAGCAGTTCTCTATGACTATAAATTGTGGAGAAGACCCTTACCTGCACTGGTAGAGGGACTTTCTTCATATGTAAATCTCCTGTACCGGTAAAATCACAGGTCTAGTCCCTATCCACATAAATGTTGTTTCCTCCTTTAGAATGTAAGCTCCTTGAGGTTAATGTTTCACTTTTGTCTGTATAAGCACTTATTAAATGATTGCTGATTAATGACTGACTCAATAAAATGCTTGTTGAATGAATGGATGTATGAAATCCATGTTTCCTAACTCCACATCAAGTTCTCCATCTACTAAACCAGAGGGGTCAAACTTGTGGCTGAAGGTGAATAAAACTCCCAAGTCTGCTCCTAACCACATTAAAATGTAATGGAGAAATGCTTGACAAAATAAATAAAAATATAACACAGATAATGTTAATTTATCATTTTCTAAGTCAACACGTGGCTACCAGGGATCCCTTTCTATGTGAATTTAACACCACTGTACCATGCTGTCCTTTCACACATCCGATGATAGCTTCTGGTGATCTATTAATGTAAAAGTCCTGAACACCAGTAACTGCTTTCAATAAAGGCCACAGAAGGTCCCCAGCCCAGGGAGCAACAAGTGCAATATCTGTGAGCTATCAAAGCTACTAGTATTTGATTTTTTAGTAAGCATTTGACTGGAAAGGCCAACTTAAGGTTATAGCCTTGGGCCACTCGCTAAATGCTGGGCCCTGGAGGAAAGGCAAGTAAACATATGGTCTCACTCATGTTTCTATTCCTTAGGTATACTATACCTTTAGAGGAGAGAGGCATATGTTTCCAATCTGTCGACACTCTCTGGGCTTTGGGAGGGTTTATGCCTTCACAGAGGTCTGGGAAACATTCTTTCAGTCAACAAGCACTAAACTTCTTTATGACAGCTGGGTGGATTGTGTGTGAGAATATGTGGATCTTTTGAGTCCCTTGGTTTTGAATTCTTAGCACTAAGATCTGATTATGCCCAAACCTTGCAACTTATGTTGCATGATGAAAATATCTTCAGACCACTGGTGGTTATATCTAGGATGGGCAGGGTGTGCTAGTAGACACAGGTCAGGCCCTATCCATACCTATGCTCAGGTTCTCAGAGTTATACTCGGATTTATAGGTTAATTTAAGATGCCTGAAGACATCATAGCATTCTATACCTACTTTACTGAAAGGCAAGACAATGTGGCAATATTAGTTTACAGTGGATAAAGCCACCTACCATTATTGCTCTAACCTCTGTAATTCTTACTGTAATGTTCTCAGTCTAAGTCAGAGCCATACTGAATGGGAAGCAGCAGCAAGAGGGAAGGACCAGGCAGAAAGGGCATTCATTCTCACACAGTTAGCTGTCTTAAGTCTTCGCATTTTCATTAAATCTTCCTGCCATATGAAGATCAGTCGAAGGAACTAGGGATATTTAGCCTGGAGAAGAGAAGACATACGGGGATATGATAACTGTCTTATTCCTTTCATGTAGAAGAGGGAGTAGAGTTGTTTGCTCTGCACCCAGAAGGCAGAGCTAACAGCTATGGGTGGAAGTTGCAAAAAGGCATCTTCACTTGGGCTTGGTATATGGAAAAGTTTTTCATTAATAAGAGCTGTCTAAAAATGGAATGGGCTTTTGGGGAAGGCAGTGGGTTCCCCCGTAGTGGATGTTTCATGGACTATAGATTTAGAGGTTGAAGGGAAATCAGAGGCCATCTAATCCAACCTTCTCCTTTTACAGAAGAGGAACCTGTAGCCCTGACATGCTCAAGGTCACAGAACTTCTATCCAGCTCCACAACCAGCACATCTCGATATATCCTGTTGTATATTAGATGGTCCCTGGTGGGGTTGTTGTTGTTGTAATCATTCATTCTCAGTTTAGGATGAACTAGTGTAGCACTGATGGAAGTCTTTTCTGTCTCTGAAATTCCAACCATTGCTGCAACTCATTATGAACTTGAGACACACAGTTGTTAATTATCTGTTTTTGATGTTTCTCTGGCTGCGTAAAGAGAGGAAAAAATCCACTAAGAAGGAAAACAAGATACATTTAAGTTTGCTTTTATTTCAAACATACTTAAAGAAACGGTTTTGATATATGCCAGGCAGATTTTATGAAACCCTCCAACTTCACGAGAAAGAAATTGCAATTAGAATTACATTAAAATTGTCACAGCTAAGCAATTTTTTTTAAGGCTAAGGGACTTCAACCCATTTTACGGTACAAAAAAAAAGCAGTCAGTGTAACACCAAGAAATTAAAATTACAATTGAGGTGTCATACAACGAGTGAAAAGCTTTAACGGTCTGGTCTGAGAACTAATAACCACTTCACAAAGAATGCAGTGAAGTAAAGAGATGGGTTTCTCAACAGCAAAGGAGCTCATTTATTCCTAGACCTGTTTTTCTAGCACTGTATACAGCTGTACTCAGTTAAGAGACCATTTGTTAGGTATGACCATGAAAAACAGCTGTATTTAAGATTAAACTGGACTCTGCTCATTTTCTTCCTGTGGCAGCCAATCAGACATCCTGTTGACAGGCCAACTTGTCCAGAATGGATAATCCTATTTTGATTAAGCTCTCTAATGCCTTACACAGGCTTACTTTCCTGGCAAACAACTGGGAGATTCAAGTTGGTTCTATTCAAAATCTGGGAGAATCAAAATCAAAAGAAAGAGGACAGAATGGGGAAGCCTGATGTGGTACAAATATAAAGCCGTAAAAGGTGGTGTTCTTTGTTCAGGAATATAAAGACCCTATTGTTCTGCCATTTGCACAGTTCAAAGGGAAATTTCATGTGGGGACAAGTCCTGATTGGGTTAACTAGGCTTCAAACTGAAAGGGGCTTTAGAAGTCACCTGATCCAATGCTGTCATGTTATAAGAGAAGAAACTTGAGGCCCAGAGAGGCTGAAAGATTTAACTAGGGTCACCACGGTCATAGGAAGCAAAAGTGGGTTCTGAGCCAAATGTTGACAATAAATCTAATACTCTTCCCACTGAATCAAAGCTAAGTAAGGAACTTGAGTTCTAATCCAGTCTCTGCCAATAACTTGCTTCTGGCACTTAAAATCATTCAACTCAATTCAATCCGACAGGGATTTCTTAGGTTCCTGTTATGTACAAAGCGCTATTCAAGGCACTAGGGATACAAAGACAAAAATGAAACAGTCCCTGCCCTCAAGGAGCTTATATTCTATTGGGAGATATAAGATAAATATAAGATAACTGGCAGTGGGAGTGAGCACTAACAACTAAGGGGGATTAGGAAAGACTTTTCTGAGAGATGGCACCTGAGCCCAGCCTTGGAGGAAATGAAGGATTCTGAGACAAAGGGGAGGAGGATATGTATCTGATACATGGAGGGGAATTGGAACACTGATTTCAAGAAATGACTAGAAGTCCAATTTGGCTGGACCAAAGAATGTGTGAAAGGGAGTGGCGTGAAATAAGTCTGAAAGGGTAGGCTGGAGTCAGACTGTGCAGGCCTTCAGTGACCAGCTAGCTGAGGGGTTGTCCTTTTATCCAAGAGGCAAAAGGCAACCACTGAAACTTCTTTAGCTAGGAAATAACATGGTCACAACTGTGCTTTAGGAGGATGACTCTGGAAGCTGTGGGGAATGGGACTGGTGGAATGGTGAAGGGGATATGAAAACAGGGAGATCATTTGGGAAGGTATTGCAACAGTTGAGAACAGAGGTGATGAGCATTACCCCTAGGTGATAGCTAAGCTGCTGGCTGTATGTTTGAAGAGAAGGGGACCAATGTAAGCGATGATGCAGAGTTTGAACAGATAGAAGCTAATAATTGTAGGTGGTGGGTTAACACAGAGTTAAAGGGTCAAAAAACTGAAGTTCTGAACTTGAGTGACTGGAAATGCGCTCAAAAGATAATAGGAGAGTTTGAAGGAAAGTTAGGTTTATAGTGGAATAAAATGTGTTCTGTTTTGGACGTAATGAATTTGAGGTGCCTAGAGGGCAGCCAGGTGGAGATATCTAGTAAGCAACTGATATTGCTGATAACTGAGAAGGTAGATTAGGAATGGATATAGATTTGGGAGTCATCTTTGTAGAGATAATTGAACCTATGGTAGATGAGGAGATAATCAAAAGAGAGAATATATAGAGAAGAGAGATCAGAACAGAATCTTACAGGGACAGCTACTAGATGGTGGTGGGACTTAGGTCCAGCAAAATTGACTGAGGAGTGGTTAGATGGGTTGGAGAAAAAACTGGGGAAGAGGAGTATCATAGAAGTCAAAGGAAGAAAGAGTATAATGGTTAACAGTTTAAAAAGCAATAGAAAGGATACAGAGGATATTGAGAAAAGGCCACTTTATTTAGCAATTAAATGATTATTCATCAACTTGGAAAGAACAGCTTCAGAGGATTAGAGGGGGAAGAAGCTAGACTGCAAGGGCTTGAGTAATAAGAGATATTAGAAATGAAAACAACATGATACAATGGAAATAGCAAGGGGTCTTGAGGAAGAAGACCCTACTCACTACCTACATGACTTTGGGCATATCATTTAACTCCTCTCTGCCTCAACTGTCTCATCTGAAAAATGAGGGAGTTAGACTAGATGGCCTCTAATGTCCCTTACAGCTCTAGATGGATTCTTATAAGAGTTTGCTATGAAAGTCAGCAGACCTAGTTTGAGGGCATGACAGGACTAAGTGAACATTTGGTGTTTGTTTTTTAAAGGGCAGAGAATATACACCACGTGTCTGTAGTCTATAGAGAAGGAAACACTATATAAAAGGAGAAGGAGAAGGAGAGAAGGGATGGCTGAAGGGGCAAGCTCCCAAAAGAGACCAGGGTCAGGGACATGGCATCCAAGGCACGAGTAGATGGCTTAGCATTAGTAAAGGGTCTCTTTACCAAAAGTTTCTCTTCATCAGAGACTGGAACAAAGTGAGACAAGATGGAAGATTACATTGAGGGGTCTGGCTGTGTAGAATAGGAGAGAAAAGGAAGTTTACAGCAAATGGCCTTTATTTTTTTCAGTATAGACAAAGTCCTCTCTCTTGAGGAGGGAGGTGGGGATACAGGAGGCTTGAGGAGAGAAGAAAAGTTTTGGAGTAACTGCTGCAGGGGTGTGTACTTAGAGAGCCAATCATGGAAGAATAAAAGCCCAGTCAACAGATATGGTAACATAAATACATAGTGGGCCTAGTCAGTGTGGCTGTTGTGACCCTTCAGGGGTGTTGAGCAGCACGAGTAACATCAGACAAGGTTCATAGGATCATAGACACAGAGCTGGAGGGTTCTCTTAGAGGCATTCTGGTCCACCCTCTTCATTTTACAGATATGGAAAATGACTTTCCTACAGTGTAGGTGACAGGGCTTGGACTGGAACCCGTATATTCCTAAATCCAAGTCCATGCCCTATGTATTGCACTATGCTGCCTCTAATAAAAAGGAGATAAGTAAGGGTCAAGCCTTCAGATTTAGTACTCCTGTTTCAAAGGAAAAGCTAGGAAAAAAAAAAAAAAACAAGGTTAGGTTGGCGCTTTGGGAAAACATATTTGCTAACTTTTTCTAAAGTAACATTAAATCCTTAATCACATGCTGATACAAAAGGTCTGTGGCAGAGAAGGAAAACCTTCTCAGGTCTGGCAGTTGTTAATGCCATCAACCTAGAACCTCTTCCCATGACTGATTCTTTTCTTTCTTTTCTTTTCTTTTCTTTCTTTCTTTTTGTTTTTACTGGAACAGAGTCAGGGAGGTAACTAACCACACCAGAGGACAGTGGGCTGGAGCAAAATGGAATTGTTTATTTTTAAACACCAGTACATTTGCAGGCTGTTTAAAAAGGAAAATCATATTATATTAGTTCAAAACTAGCCAAGTAAGCATATATATTTAAACTCTAATTTTACAAACACATGATGAAAGAAACCTGTATTTTACAAATATCTATTTGGAATAAGCATTACGAAAAAAAAAGTGTTTAAAAATAACTGCCCCAAATTTTCCTCTTTAAATATACAAAAAAACCCAAACCAAACCAAAACAAAAGCCCAGATGATTCATAAGAATTCTTCCTTAAAAGCCAAAAAAAATTCACAAAAGCCAACAACGCAGTCCCCACAATCAAGAGCAAGTGTGATATAAAAAATGTAACAGCTTTTTACAAGTACAGCACAGGTGCATAATGTCTCAGCACCAGACACGCTGCCTTTGTTTTAAAAATGTTTTATAAAAACTTCCATTTAAAACAAACAAGTTAAAGTCCTTCCCTGACTGTGGAAAATATTCAAATCTCTCTCTTCCTACCTTGTTGTATAAAGACTTCTGGCCCTCAGGGGAGTGGAGGGGAAAGGGAGGGAGGGGGAGGGGAGGGGAGGGAGAGAGAGAGAGTCCAACAAAAGTTTCCTGCCTGAAAGCCCTAAGTCAGGCTTTGTCGAGTTCTTCCATGCTTGGGATTTCTTTTTAGATGATGTCTGTATTGACTATGATTCCCGCTCACTCAAGAAAATTGATCCGAAATTATACAAAATTACTGCTTGTGGGTGAGAAGGAGATTGGGAATGATCTTACATTGATGTGCCAAATCCAGTGTGTATTAAAACCTTCTTTGTGGCCCAAACCTAGAAATCTGACTCGTTATCCTCAAAAGACACATCCTGACCCTCATCTCACTGAAGCATATTGTTACGACGGCTGGTCATCCGTTGTCACATCTTTACTTCCTTGGTGTACATTGCCATGATTCTCTGGGTGGCCTAGTTACTCTATAGACCCTTCTGACACTTCTTCTGAAATGAACTCTTTAAGAAAGTGCGGTACACAGGGTCATCCACGTATTCGTTTTTAAACCTGGAGCTTAACATTCTCTGCCTCTTCTTTTCTCCTTGAATTATGTCGGCTCCATAAAATGTGTCTTCAAACCGCATATCAGAAGCTGTGGACTAAAAACAGGCATTACTCAGGCTGAAGATTACATTTTCCAAAAGAACATGACATTTTGGCAAACACCACCCACAGAAATGGAAACTGATCTAATTTATGCAGATGGAAGTCAGAGTTCACTGGGGACAGCAGAAAAGACATGCTAATAAAGTCCTCGATATTGGGATCACAGGACTTTAGAACTAGAAGGTGCTTCTACCATATTTTACAGATGAGGAAATTAAGGTCCACAAGGGTTAAGTGGACTCTATGGCTTTTCCCATGATGCTCCAAGGGAGCTTTCTGAGGGCTACAAACACATTTTAGATTTGCTTTCTTAGCCTCCTAAATATGTTTTCCAGGGCTGCCTGCTCAACTGACCTCAGACATTATATTTAATGATAGCAAAGTACATAAAGGAGCATATGATACAACCCTTTATTCAAGGTGACTGAGATGGATGCCCAGTTTAGGGGCCTCAGACAAGTGCAGCCAGGGCTGGCAAAGCCAAAAATAATGGAGCAGCCCCTGAGGGACCATTGCTAGCAATTAAATAATAAAGTGACGAAAAGGGGAATTAAAAACTGTCCCCTGCTGTGTAATAAGATAATTGTCTTTCAAAAGAGCAAGTCACTTCTGTGGGAGATTGCCAAATCTTACCAAGATGCAAATGCTAGAATCAAACAAAGGGGTTCCATGGCTTGCTTCCCTTCTCCCCAAATCAGTGGCAGGCATTTTAATTTTGCTTTGGCAGAATGCTGCTACTGAACTATCTTTCACTTTTATAAAGGCTAGAGTTATCACAGGAGAAAATAAAACATCTCTGAAAGTGTTACCACTGTGAAGGCACAGCAAAAGCCAGCTTCTCAAATGCAATAATAAAACCAATTTACCAGTAGCTACAGTTAATTATGCACTGTTGCTATGGTAATTCTCTGAGACAATAAAAAGTAATGGGGCTGTTTCTGAAGTTAGTAGAAAATAACCCATCACAATCACTGAGGTGGACTGCTGCTTCTTGTGAAAAATGTCTCATCAGATGGGCTTGTGTTACAGAGGGGAGAGTAGAAATCATCAGAACCTGAAGGCATCTCCATATAGTCTGCTAACCTCTTATGGAGCATAACGGTCCATGTAGTACTTTAAGAGGATCACAGGTTCATTGATTTTGAGCTAGAACACATCTTAGAAGATATCTAGATTGTAGAAGACCTTAAAAGACATCTAGTCCAATCCCTTAAACTTAAGGTGAGGAACTGAGACTTAGAGAGGTTAAGTGACGTGTCTAAGGTCAGAGAGGAAGGAAATAGAGCCAGAATCTGAACTTATGCCCTCTCACTCTCAATGCAGTACCCTTCCCACTATATCTGTAATACTTCTAGGGTCCATAGTTTATCATCATCATCATCATTTGTGTGTGTGTGTGTGTGTGTGTGTGTGTGTGTGTGTGTGCGTGTGTGTGTGGCTCATCATCCTCAAAAAACACATCTTGGCCCTCATCTCACTGAAGCATATTATTAATAATGCCAGCTGGTCATTTATTTGTTAAATACAAAAGAGAAGGAAAAGGAAAGTTTTCACTAATAGAAACAAGTAATCATGTGAGTCAATAAACTGAGCTAAACTCTATTTAGGGATATTTGTTTGGCCACTGGAGATATTCAGTGAGTCCCTGTCCATTTCTTTCTGAAGGTCTGATTTTCTGACAGTGCTCAATTATATAACATAGAATGTGTATCCAAATAGGTCAGTGACACAAGTGACCCAAGCTATATGTGTGACAGTACATAGATTCTCTCTGCCATGTTTTTAGCTTTTGGGGGATGGGTGAGTCTGAAATTCTTTGAGAAGGAGAAAAGAAGTGCAAAGGTGAATGTGTGAGCTAATTGCTCTGAATAACTCTTAGAAGCTTATTTGAGATGATGTCAACTATGAAGGGTTCTTGAAGGATTTGAAGTCAAATCTATTATGGAACAAAGCAATTATCATTCAAGTAGAAAGAAAAAAGAAAACACCTCATTTAATGGCATTAGGGGGATGGTACTTTAAGTCTAAAATATTCAACTCTTGTGCCTTGTATAGAAATGAGGATTTTTTTTAAAGGTCTGGGAAATAATTTCAGAGGTCATCTGCTCCAGTTCTCATTAAATAAACTAAGTCTTTAAAAAATGGGTTCTAAAAAAGGGAAAAACACGGAAAGTGAGGCAACCATTTCTAGCATCTTAAAAGAGGATTCCTTTCAAGGGCTATAGAAGGCTTAAACCACTAAAAGGTCATTGAAGCCTGGAGGACCTTTGATAAGATGATGTTTGGATAATGTCTTAAATGGGGCACTTGATTCTCTTGTACCTCCTTCTCTACAAATAAGTTTTCTTTCACTCATGAAGATTCTCTATATGTTTCCAAGGATGTATTTTTTTGGAGAAGGTGAACAGCATTATTGTTAATCTCAATTCTCCTGACTGCACTATTGTAAAAGGAATTCTCCTTAGTTCATAAATGAGGAAGCCATTTTGCAACTGATAGTCGAACAGTTAAGAAAACATTGAATAATGCTCAGCATTTAAGGATGCCTTTATTTTACTCCAAGGTAGTTTATAGGAGCTTTTGAGGGGAGGAGAATTTGGTCCAGACCCATGATTTCATCAGTGTCAGGAATTCTTAATAGTGAGTGTAGGAAATGAAGGAGGAGAATGAACACAAGTAGCTACATGAGACATTTTCTAGCACTTACAAATCGAGCTTTCACTCTTTTGGGCAACTCCTCATCTAAAGTGTAGATGTCTTCTCTCTTCATTGCAATCTGGGATCCATCTTCAAATTCAACCTAACAAAAAACATAGATTAAAAAAAAACAACAGTTAGAATTCATAGGAAAGACACTAAAAAAGGAAAAAAGAAAAAGAAATACAGACACCAATGAATATGGCACAGGAAGTAGAAATTGCTATCTCCTTAGCTGACTTCACCTAGCTCCTAACAAAAATTCATTCTCTTGTACCAAAATTCTTGAAAATTGGGTTCTTAGGAGAGGAGATATGAAAATTGCATTCCCTAAAGCAAAAACAAAGGTGAAAAGTAGTTGCAGCTCAAATTATTTCACAGAATACATGATTATAGCAAATTTAGCAATCAGACTTGTTGCAAACAGGCTGGGTTGGCCCATCTGGGTCATTAATTTATTTAGTAAACTGTGACAGCATAAAAAGGAGGGCTGTTTTTCTTTCAGAAAGAAAAAAAAATAATGACTATCACGGTATATAAAAATCCATCCAAACCAAATTCTTATTTCAATTACAGCCACATTAAAATTTTAGCTTCCAACCTCATGTTAGCCAAGCTCTATCTAAATGGCTGGGAATAATCTAAAGTATCTTATCATCATCTACAAACCAGACTGTATGTGATTTGCTAAATGAATGAATGAACATCATCTAAAATGGAGACGCTTTTACATTGTTTCCAATTTACTGAGGGCAGAAATTAATTTCAACGTACCACATTTCAAGGTTATAGAAGGCCATTGAAGAGAAAGGGAGAATTGACAATGGAGTAAATACCACTTATATTGAATCTGATGCACTTTCTTAAAAATATTCATCACAGGTGAAGAGCTTTATCATACTTAAATTCTGATCTAGTCCAATGTCATCTCTTTCGCAGAAAATGAGAATAAAGACAGAGTCAGAAGTAGGAATTGTTGCTTCTAGTAGAGAGGATGATGAGCTAATAATTGTGCTATACTTTGCCCTGGCCAGGTCACATGTGGATTATTAAGGTTAGTTCTTGTTATGGTATTATAGGAAATGACAAAGAGCAGAAGAGAAGTGATCAATATGGTGGGAAGATTGGAGAATGTGATAAGACAGTGTTTTTCCTGGCTAAGAGAAAACTTAGGAAGGGACATGACAGCTATTTTCTAGTACTTGAAAGGCTGTCATGTGAAAGAAGATGAGATTTAATCTGCTTGGGCCATGGGGACAAAACCAACAGTAATGGTTAGAAATGTCAGAGCAGCATGTTTACATTTGATATACAGAAAAACTCCCTGACAATTAGAGCAATCCCACAGTGGAATGAACTTCCTCAGGAGACAGTTGCTTCCTCATCATTGCAGGACTTCTAGGAGAGGCTAAATGACCATTTGTTAGGAATGTTGTAGAATGGATTCTTAGTCAAGTATGGTTTGGGCTAGATGGCCTCTGAAGGTCTTTCCAACTTTTTTATTCTGTGAATCTTAAAATGATCCATCTTTGAAATAATTATGTCTTTTCAAAAGCTACTGATCATTTTCCCCCCTTGAAGATATCATCTATATGACTTAAATATTTTCTAACATCTATACTATGCAAAAATTAAGGTATTTTGTCATCATAAATAAGAAATGAATTTATTTAGTACAGATACTCCTTACTTGACTTAAATTATGCCACAACTTGAATAAACCTTATGGAAAATATATGACAGAGAGTTATATTTCATGGTATCCTTACATTATACAATGTCTTATTTACTTTAAATATGAATGTGGAATAAGGTCTTCCTAGGTTGGGGATTGTGACCCATTTCATATAAATAAGTGGTGTTTGTTCTCACTTATAAAATTTTTTGTTTTCCAAAAAGGAATAGGACCCATATGTATTTATAGCAAAATTTTTATGGCAGCTCTCTTCTAGTGGCAAAGAATTGGACATTGAGGGGATGCCCAACAATTGGGGAATACCCGAATGAACTGTGATATGTGATTACGATGAATACTATTGTGCTAAAAGAAATGATGAGCAGGACGCTTTCAGAAAAACCTGAAAGACTTAAATGAGCAGACACAAAGTGAAATGTACTGTGTACAAAGTAGCGGCAATATTGTAAGATGATCAGCTATGAATGACAACTATTCTCAGCAATACAATGATCCAAGACAACTCTGAAGGAATTATGATGAAAAATGCTATCCATCCCCAGAAAAGAACTGATGGTGTCTAAATACAGATTGAAGCATACCTTTTTTTAACATTATTTTTTCTTGAGTTTTTTTGTCTATGTTTTCTTTTACAGCATGACTAATATGGAAATGTTTTGCATGACTACACATGCGTAACATGTCAAATTGCTTGCTTTCTCAATGGGGGGGTTGGGGAGGGAGGAAGGGAGAGAATTTCGAACTCAAAGTTTTTAAAACAAATGTTAAAATTGTTTTCACATGTAACTGAGGAAAAATAAAATACTAAAAATAAATTCTCCCCAAAGCTTTTTTGTTTCCTTCAGCATAGCTGTTCATTTAATTCTCATATAAAATCAAGTTATTCAATTTGATCCAATTAATTATTTACTAAGCACTGACTAAATGCAAAGTGCTACATTATGGAAAAACAAACATTAAATTATGTAAAAATAAAAATTTAAAAGTCCCCACCCTCAAGGACTTTATTCTACTGGAAATTATGAAACCAAGATATACTGTTCAATTTAACAAAATGACTGGAGCTTTATTCTGTTTTCATTAAGAGATTTCAAAACCTAAAAAGTGAGTTATTAAAACTGGGATACTCTTGTTCAAACTTTTCTTTAATGGTGATGCATTTTTTTCCCATCTTCAAATGCTAAATAGATAACATTAAATAATTTTGAAACTGTCTTGTCACATTCTCTGTACCATTTCATACCCACTTTCTCCCCCACAAAATGTGCATATACTACAGATCAATTTGGTATAATGTGGGAAACTATCTAAATAACATACTGGTTAAAATCTGCATTTAAAAATCGGCCTAGTTAGACCACTCCATTCCCAAAATGGCAGATAGAATCTATTGAAGTGAAAGAAATATTTGACTTCTGCTTTAAAAAAGGAAATTTGACAAAACAGTTAAAAATATTAAGTTAATAGAAACCTCATGTAAGTTAAAGTGTTAAAATTTTCAAACAACTCAATAAAGTTCTTTTTATGAACTTAAAAAGAAGTGAATTATTAACTATAAACCCCTTTGGTCATTCAGTGGTAAGAATGAATAGGTGAAAAAGTCAAGATAATAACTGGATGGGATATCTATAATGTGGCATTGAAAACAACTTTTGTAGAAGTGGTAATTTTTATTATTATTTATTATTATAAACTCCATGAAGGCAGAGAATGTATCCTATCTAAATTGTGTGGCTACCCCAGGCTCTGCCCAAAGTAGAGATTTAATAAGAAATATATTTTATTGAGTTGATTTAGTTTTAATTTTTAAACTATCAGTATACCCACCAAGCCACTTTTGATACATCATCATAAATCCTAACTGAACATGATGATGCTGATTACTAGTCTTAAATATACAACCTACTCAATTTTAAGAGTTTTCATCTCTCTAACGTAAGAGAATGGTTTATGCATGCATCCTTGAAAATGAAATGGGAGCAGGTAAGTTTTAACAGATGGTTTTCTATAGTCAATCACATTTTCACAGTGACATAACTATCTGCAGTGCAAATATTAGAAGACTCCCCCAGTCACTCATTTGCTCAGTAAGCTCCACTGATTCCCTACTACCCCTAGGATCAGTTAAGCAATAAATATTTATTAAGCACTTACTAAGTGCCAAGCACTGAGATTCATTTTTTTTTAAATAAGTGCCTTCAAGGAGCTTACATTCTGATTCTATCAAGTAAGACACATATACATTAATGTAATAAGGTAATGGTGGGAGCAGATGTAACTCCTGTTGGTCATTGAAAGCTCTTTTCAAACTGGCTCCAGCCTAGTTCTGCAGCATGTAGCATACACAAACACACACACACACACACACACACACACACACACACACACACACACGGAATCTCTTTCATGTACTCTAGCATCCAAACACACTGCCTTTTTGCTGTTCTCTATACACCACATCCTTTCCTCTCTGTGTGCCTTCTCCTTTGTTACCCACCAAACCTGGAAAGTGCTCTCAATTGACCGCTACCTCTTAGAATCACTAGTTTCCTAAAAAGCTTAGCTCAAGTGCCAGCTCTGACGTGAGACCTTACCTGACTCACCTGGTGGCTAATAGCCCCCTGCCAAATGACCTTATACCTACTCTGTTTTTGTTTTGTACGTACTTATATGTACACACGCTCTTCCTGATAGTAAGTTCTAGTAGGACAAGAACTGTTTCCTTTTATTTTTATCTCTGGTGCTTAGGACAGTGCTTGGCATACTTGTAAGTGATTAACAAATGTTTACTTATTTATTGATTGATCCCATTCCATCTACTGTCGATTTAATATAAAGGATTTGAATCTGTGGAACAAAAGGCAACCTCAAAAGCTCTCATTAAACAAAAAAATCTCCCATGGAAACATTAGAGTAATACAAGATTTTATGATAGCTGCTACCACAAAGAGAAATTTGTCTAATGATCTCCTAAGAATCACTCTAACATATCAACAGATTAAGATGATCACCCAAAATGCCAAATGTCTAAACAAAAGAATAATTTCCCATCAATGCTGAGGTTCTCCAAATATCATTTTCACATGGCACTGATTCCTTAATAGCTAAGATGGCTCCTCAATCAAATCCCTAGTTATTTAAAAAAGTTCAGCTCAACCATTAACATTGGAAAAACAAAGTGAATGAAAAATACCTAATGCCCAAATTGTAACACCGGCTGGATATACAGCCCTTTAAATTAATCCAGTATTACATATATCTCAGACAGATGTGTCAGGCAGATGATTGGCTGGGCCCAAAACTGAATAAGAGAAGATCAGGATAGAGTACACTTGGGAAACTGTACAGCACTTTAAACAACTCCAGGCTGCCCTTGCAGCAAAAGCCAATTTTAAAAACAACCAAATTTCTCATGATGATTCTAACATGGCTGAAAAACGTGAAATACCAAAGTCTCAGATGAGTCAAAACTGCAGGTGATCCAAAGAGCAATGGAGAGACACATGCATGTAAGTTGCAGCCTATTAAGGAATCCAATCCAACAAACATTTATTAAGTGCCTACTATGTGGCAGGTACCGTGCTAAGTGCTGAGTATACAATTAATAAAAGAAGTCTCTGCCCTTGAGGAGCTTATAGTCTAAAAGGGGGAGATGACACAAAAGGAGGCAAGAAAAGGCAGGGGAAGGAGACACTAGGGAGCACCCAGCATGGGGGCATCCTGTTCCTTGGAGCTGAAAAAACCGGACTGAGCAAGCAGATGCAAAGTAGAATGAATCCAGCTTTTGCCATCAACAAAGGCAGGCAGTAGGAGGAATCTGGTACTCTACCCTTTGTGACGATGTATCCCTAGCACCAGCCTAGCATGGTGTTTAGCACATATGCATTTTAAAATGCTTGGAAACTGAATGTTTGATCTGCATTTGTGGAGGGAGTAACCACGATGAAGAGATCACAAATTCATCTAGATACTGCAGCAACTCATTCATTATATAGAATTACACATCATAAGACAGCAAACAAATGATATCTATCATCGTAGTTGGTAATGAGCCTAATCAGAAAGATGGCTACATATTTTTATGCTGAAGGTGGTACCTGAACTGGGTCTTGAAAAAAACCAGGAATTCTAACAGGTTGGACTGAGAAGGCAGGGCCTTCCAGGCAAAGCGGGCAGGTAGGGGTGAAGGCACAGAAATGGGAGATGGAGCTCTTTGTGCAGAATAGTTCATGGTATATTCTTTGAAATAAGAACTTTCATTTCTGCATTTACTATTGAATTAAAATTGAGTACTCATTTCTTTTTTTTCCTCGGCTCTTTAATAAATGGTAATTCTCTTAAGAGTTAGGATTAGCACTTAGAATTTTCTCAGCACTCTGACCTCTGAAATGTTTAATGCACCCCAGTTTTCTTTAAATCAAGTAACAGAATGTCAACTTAATATATTGAAAAGAGCACAGGACTTGGGCAATCATAAAACCTGAGTAAACATGTATTAGCCATGTGATCTCGGGAAAGTCACCTTAACTCCTTGAGACTCAATTTTTTTTTATCAATAAAATATTTTCACTTCGTACTTCATGGGGTTATTATGAGGAAAGTCAATAGTAACTTGAATTCAAAAGTACTATGGAAATGTGAACTGTTAACTAAAACCGATTATACCACTACATTCTTATCAAGTCTCTAAATACCATTTCCTTTACTTGAGTTTCAAGGCAAAGACAGAATGAAGTAAGTAAAACACAGGAAACCTTTTGCTGCACTCAACTGTGTACATTTCAACACATTAAAACTTCTCATGCCAGGGCAGCTAGGTGGTGCAGTGAGTAGAACACTGGCCCTGGAGTCAGGAGGACCTGAGTTCAAATCCAGCCTCAGATACTTGACACACTTACTAGCTGTGTGACCATGGGCAAGTCACTTAACCCCAACTGCCCTGCCTTCTCCGCTCAAAAAAAAAAACCCTTCTCATGCCAAATATGAAATACATTATTTTGTGCTATAGCACAATATAGAAGCTAAACAGCAAGTCACAAAATTCAAAGATGGACCTCTTAGAAGAACGAATTTTGAGTATTGCCCTCCCCAACCCCCAGTGAAATACTCTGATGTGGAACTGAACATACAGTTATCTTGTTCTTCAGATATAAGACTTTGGCCTTTTACCCTATGATTTTCTTCTGGCTCTGAAGTCTTGGAACTATTACCATTAAAAGAAGAATCATGGTCCTACAACCTGACACTATCTCTGCCTTGCTTGAAAAGAGGCCTGTCCTCCTTCCTGATCCTCTCTACTCACCTCCTCACTGCTACCTCCCTAAATGATCATTTCTCCTAAGCGCCATCTGCTTATATGATTATCCTCAGTGGAATAAGACATTCCCTTCAGTTTGTCTTCCATTAAATCAAGAAAAAATTCATTTCAATTTTTTTTTCAAACTTCTCCAAACATCATTAATTAGTGCATATGGCACTGTGCTCCAGTGCCAGATGCAGTTCTCTATAACCCACTTTTCCACTTAAATTCTTACTCCTTATCAGTCTTGACACAATGTCTTTGCTGATATAAGCAGTCTTATCATTCTCAAACTGGTTTTTAACTTAACAGGTCTAGAACTTCAAGCTTTTTTCACTCTTTGCTTAAATCTCCCTATTTTCATGCTACTTCCTTCTCTTACTACAAGTTATTGAGATAACAAAAATTCCACCGGCAAGGGGGTTCCTATCTGGGTGTCTGAAAATGTTTCTGCCTTATGGGGGAAGTCCAAATCACAGGGTGGTATGATGAGTTGGCAGGAGAGGGCAAGAACTGGATAGTATCATGTGGGATACAGGGATTCACTAGACTGTCAGGAGCTCCCCTTGTATCCCCCCAACTTGAATATTCTGCCAAAGGAAGTTCAAAATACGGGGTGGAAGAGTCTTTAGGGCCCTAGCCTATTGCCTTTATGTCTTTCAGGACCTTGGTGAAAAAAGAGCCAAAAGAAAAGAAAGAGAATTGTGTTCATTTTAAGGGCTTTTGATAGTCCATTTATATACTGTCTACATTTGTTTATGAACTTCTTTATGTCCTTTGCATCTTCTGCATTTTACGTAGGTTTTGAAATAAAGGCAGTTCTGATGTCACTTCTTACCTTGAATGATTGTACAGGAGAAGACTCTGTTACCCAAGTCTATAGAAACCTAGACACAAGCTATACAGAGCTATATATATATATACACACACACACGTATATGTGTGTGTGTATATGTATATATATGTGTGTGTACATATATACATATACACACACACACACACACACATATATATATACATCTATCTATCTATCTATCTATACATACACATATTTTCAGAGATTTTCCAGAGTAAATACTGGATGGAAATGAAGACAATAATAAGCTGAAGACAATATGACCTTTTGAGGGAGACTCTCAAGATCAGAAATTGTTTGTGTGAACTCAGGCTTCGGGGACTCTAGCCCACAGGTTACACTTATTAGATCTGATGTCTGTAACATAGGCAGCTGCCACAATCTGCACATAAGAGCGTAGGTTTAAAGTTCAAGAGACTTTAGGGATCTATCTAATCCAATTCTCTAATTTTTAGATGAGGAAACTGAGGATCAGAGAAGGTGATTTGCCCCCGGGTAATAAAGGTAGTAAGTAGCAGAACTAGGATTCAAATCTAGGTCCTCCAACCCTCCTTCCACTACACAGTGTTGCTTTGAGTTATGGCAACTTACACCAACCTGACTTTCTGCATTAAGGACAACTTCACAGTAAGTGGAAAAAACGTGGACCAGGAGTCAAGAAAGACCCAGGCTGTAGTCCCAGCAGTTACTAGTAATGTGACTCTGAGCAAGTCGCTTGATCTCTCTGACTCTTAAGTCTCTTCATTTCCAAAACAGGGATAATAATGCCTATCTCACAGAACGGTTGTGAGCAAAGCGGGAGATCACTTTCATTTAATTACTTTCTATGACCTTACACCTTCCAATTAAAACATCCCGTAAACATTCATTGGTGTTTCTCAACACTAGAGGGAAAAATCATTTCTCATTGGGTACATTGGCACCAAATAATAAAACTCTAGCACAGCTTCTCATTGTCAACCATTTAGTAATTACGCTTTTACTATGTGTTTATTTTTTAGTTGTGTTACCATCAGTATACTGGATTGCACTTTGTCTTTTCATTTTATTTCAGGAAAGGGGAATCCCTCCTTGGTGCGGAGGATCGGCTTGGTTCACACAGAGAACTCACCCACCTGATACATGTGAGCCACATTGGTGCCCAGGTATTTGGCTCCATAGAGTTTTCCATCAGGCCACTTCACTTGAACAACTTCTCCCTCAGCAGGCGGGCCCAGTTTCAAGCAGTCTCTGCTCTGTTGACAGACAAAGACAGCAGGATTTTTAAAGTAAGTGACTAAGTTGCTCTTTGGAAACTTACCACATTATCAACTTCTTGACAATTAGAGAGGAGTGTTATCTCTGTGCTTCATGGATTATGATCTTATATTGGTCTTTTGGGGGAGGAGACAGGAGCCACAGGCACACTTACAGCTACAGTCGATGCCATAAAGTTTCAAAGAAGCCACAGAAATGCAAGCAAGGGAAAACTATTATTTACTTTTGGTATTTGACAAGAAATTATTCAGTTGACAGCTAAAATATGCATAAGAGTAAAGATTCACTGAGAGACAGCCCTGATCGTTCTGTATACCCTCATCCTGGAATGTGCCTTTGATGGGTGCCAACCTGAATTTTCAAGACAACTTTATTTCTTCAGGAATACTTTGCAAATGGGTTAAATAAAGAATTATGAAATTCAAAGTATACAGGGTAATATGATGAAGCTGAATATAGTGAAATTATACAGTTGACTAGTTTGGTAGATTTTTTTTGCACGTTTAGCAATTCATATTTTGCTAATAGTGATATTTTTCTGATGAGGCCAATTTTACTGATTGAAAGGCACACTTGACCAGTCAAGCTATAAATGGAGAGATTGTGAGTTAGCTTTGTGGTTTCACTGTGAAGCACACATAAGAAATATTTGGTTATTTACAACTAGAAGTCTGCCATGTATTGCTTTTTATTATTAGCCGAAATTCCGCATGATAGAAGAGACCCTATTTATCAGCAAAAAAGGCGACGGTATTATTGTTTGGTTCATGTCATGCATGGAAGGTTGGCAGTCCATTTATCTGACTGTAGATCAAACACAAGAATGGATTTAGATTATTGTGGGCTGGGGCTATTAAAAAATGCTGTGTTCAGTGGTCTATAGTCTATAAGACTGAGGAACTGAGATGATGGCACCCAAGCCCCCAAACAAATACGGTATTTTACTTCACAGTACTTGGCTTCTGGGCAATAGCAATCTGGAAGAAAAAGTGAACGGAAATTTGTGAATGTTCAGGGTTCTATCACCTTTTTCTTTCTTCTCTATCTCATTTCCAAAAGTTTACATAGTCTCAATCAGTCAACAAGTATTTATTAAATGCTTCCTATGTCCCAGGCACTCTACTAAGACCATTGGAAATTATAGTTTCTGAAGGACATATGATACAATTTCCCATGTTGGTCACTATCTCAATTTTGGTATGACTGAGTGGATATCTAGTTATTGTATGGAAAAGTTAAGATTTACACAGTTTGGACAATGGATGTGAGAGCTTCTTTCACCAACTGTTTATTTACCATAATAGAGAGTCTGTTTTAATTCTGTAAGTTTGATCATGAAAACTAACTCAACATGTAATTTTAGGTATTATGTCACCAGGTGGTAGTAGCGTACCACAGAAAAAAAGTCTAAGCAATAAAGGGATAAGACCTAGATCTGTTTAACTAAGTAAAGATATTAACTTTTTTATTTTTCTGTCTTTTTAAATTTATTGAGTATTTTTCCCCAATTATGTGTAAAAAACAACTTTTAACATTTGTTTTTTAAAATTTTGAGTTCTAAATTCCCTCCTTTCCTCCCTATCCACCTCATTGACAAAGGCAAGCAATTTGACATAAGTTATACAGGTGTAGTCATGAAAACACATTTCCATATTAGTCATATTGTAGAAGAAAACATAGACCAAAAGAAACAAACAAAAAACCCAAGAAAAATACAGAAAGTTATGCTTTGATCTATATTCAGACCATCAGCTCTTTCTCTAGGGATGGATAGTATTTTTCAAAATATTAACCTTTTAAAGAAAAAAGGTGGTATGGTATAGACTATAGAGGGTTGGGAGCTATCCCCAGAGTCAACAACATCTGGATCCAAGTCTTGCCTTTGACATACACTGGCTTCTTGTCCCTAGGTAAATCACATAGCCTCTAAGTATCAATAGGCAACTCTCCCAGTTTTGGAGAAGGTGACACTCTATACTGATAGGGAAAGTCCCTCACTACGAGCTCTTTACACTGAAGAAATCACTGTTCTAATCCAAAAAGCAATAACAAAAAGAGATGAACAACAAAAGTAAGTTTCTCCCAACTTATTTTACTTTTAAAAAGAGAACTTTATTAAAGTAGCTAAATGCAGCTTTAGCTAGTAAGGAAGAAAACTCTTTTAGAGGAAGCCTTAAAAAAAATGCTTATGATTTAATTTGAAACCTCCCTCCCTAATCCTTCCCTTTTCCCTATCAATTCATCTTGAATATAAACTTGGGAGTCCAATGCTCTCCTTAGCACTTTGTCCTCAGGATTTCATGGCTTTAAGCACACCTAAAGCTTCTTATTTTTCAGTGCCTAGCTAACTTTTCTCTAGGAGTCACAGAGGTCTAAGCACCATATCAAGGCTGTCAAAAATTAATAAGAATAGCCAGCATTTATGATGTATTTTATGGTTCACAAAGAGCTTTACATATATTATCTTATTTCATCTTTATAAACCGAGGAGGTAGTTAAGATAGGTAACATTATTTATTCTCATTTTACAGACAAGGGACCTGAGACTTAGGTTAAACAACTTCCCCATAGTCACAAAGTTTTTGAGTTTTAAAGGTATGATTTGAATCCAGGTCTCTCCTGACTGTAAGTTTAGAGGTTTTTTCCAACTATACCATAATGCTCAAACTAATAACATGAAAGACCATCTTGTCCCTTGGAGTTCCTACTTTCTTTCTCTACTAAGGAGGAAGAAGAAAAAGGAAAAAAAAATCTACAAAGGACATTTTGCTGCTTAGAAAATTCTGCCCACTTCCCCACCATGTCTTTTTTTTTTCTTTAAATCTGAGCAAAAGTTGTTATTTTCACATATCCTCCCCCTACTGCTCCACAAAAGATTTAGCTACAGTCTTGTGACCTTGATTCATATATATATATATATATATATATATATATATATATATATATATATATATGTATATGTATATGTATATGTATATGTATATATGTATGTATGTATGTATAATACTTCTTTACTTGGTTTACAACTTGGTTCCTACTAGCAAAAGCTTCAGCTCACACATGGTCTCAGATAGTTTGCTAAAAATTGCTTTCTGAAAGGACCTGTGTCCCTTTATATAGAGCTGAAAATTCAGAGGAAAAAAAACTGAACAAAACTTTTGAACAGAGATAACCAATTACGAATCATCAATACAGTTATGGCTTAAAAAAAGAATGGCACAAGGACGAAAAATAAAATAAGAGAGACCATGGACCAGTCCTTCTAAACTGGCCAGAGCCTTCAAAGAGCACTGACTACAATTCTAGGCTTCTGAAACGTAGAAGGATGGGTATCCTTGGCAAGGACTGAACAGCAAGGTTGTAAAGAGCCAAAAAACTCAAAGCAAGACAGTGAGAACTGAAAGAACTTGTATCATCAGTGCTAAAGAGAGGCTGAGCTACCACAGACTGCAGTGCTACCTGCGAAGAAGGACCAGCAGCACTGCCTGCCTCAAACCAAACCACTGCATCAGGAAAACAGCCCTGCTGAGGTCACGTCTCTGGCACGGCAAATGTTTATGTCACTACTTCAAGGGTCTGTGGTTTTATTGGTATTGCAGACACACCACTTACATGGATGTTCCAGAGTTTCTATGGCAGAAAAAAAATCATTTTACAGTACATGGTGAGCAGCCTCCTGAGCTTAGATTTGCTCTGGTATTCAGGCAACACACCTGGTGTGTGAAGCAGCACTAGTCTCCCAAAAGAACAGTTTTCAAGGCCCCCTGATAGCTTTTCTGTCATGTCAGACGAAGCATGTAGAAGAATGTGAATAGTAATACTACTACTAATAGAACTAGAAGAGACCTTAGAAATTACCTCATTCATCCCTCCACTTTACACGAGGTGAAGGCTAACTCAAAAATTTATAGAGTAATTAAGAATGCTATTGAGGTTAGTAGAAAGGAAGGAAATAAGCATTTATTAAGTACCTACAATGGACCAGGCACCTGTACCAAGCACTTTATAACTCTCTGATCCTCACAACAATCCTTGGGGGTAGGTGCTATTATCCCCATTTTATGGTTGGGGAAACTGAGGCAAATGGAAGTTAAGTGATTTTACAGAGGGTCACAAAGCCAGTAAATACTTAAGGATGGACCTGAACTCAGGTCATCTTGACCCCAGGCCCAGCATTTTATCTACAAAGCCATCTACAGGCCTCGAGGTAGTGCAATAATTCTTATTACCATTTTATAGGTAAGGAAATGGAACAAGAAAGATTATAAGTGATTTGCCTACATTCCATTCAGCTGGTAAGCAATGGAGACATTTCCTAATGCAAAACAGTGAATGTACTTACTCTACTCAGATCTTGTATTTCTCATATGCTTCTCATATGGATACCTTCTTTTATGCTGTCTAACTTAAATCTTCCCTATGCAGATGTGTCATTAAAATATTTGAGGAATTTAGGTGTTTAAAAGGTTTTTCCTGGTGGTTCAAATAGGTACCCCAGGATGCAGTAATCAACTTGAGCCACTTGAAACTCCCTTTCCTCTGGGTCATGCTGGGCTATAGATTACATACATTACCATGAGAGGAGAAAGGAGAGTCAACAGAGGAGAAAATTAAATAGGAGTAAAAACATATACAGCTCCAAACAGGAAGTATGGTTATAAAGTACAGAGAAATCAAATTGGTTGCTTAGTAAATACTAGAAAGAGTCTTCTTCAGAGTTCCCTTTTCCTAACAATGTTGCCATCCCAAAAGATTTTTGGAGCTCTACTTTTAGGAACTACTTTCAGGGCCAGGAATAAGAAAAACAAGTCTCATTGCTTATTAAAGCTGTCATTAATACCCAAACTGGCTTTTCCCAGTGAACAAATCCACTCTAAAATGAATAAGATTTGTGACCCCTGAGGCAATTCCAAAATATATGCTATGAGCTCTAAAAGCAGCCCCCGAAGAAAAGGTCTCAAAGTGTTTTCAACAATCGCAACAGATTTGGAATTAAAGAACTTTATTAGGGATAACCCTAATTTAGATTTAGTCAGATTTTGTCATCCATACCACACATATACAAAGGGGCAAGAACCTAATAGCTGAAGCTAACTCAGTCATTAGAATTATTTCTCTCCAGTATCTCTTGGATTACATAAATCCAGAATACCTAATGTACATTGGTCATATTGAAATGATTGATTTTTTTTAGGCCACTTTCCACTCATTTTTATATTTATATACCACTGGAAAAGGAAAATGTGAATGAATCTACTTCATGCTTTAGTATCCAAATATATTTGTTATTGCTTAGGAAATATTGTCTTTTTAAGTCTTAGATTAATGGATTGCAGCCAAAGTGCTTCCACAAAGACACTAATTATCTTTGGAAGAAACCAAGTCTGATTTCCTACTTTCCTTTTAAATAGTTTTTTTTTTTTAAAGAACATCATTTAATGTTACTCAAACCAGGTCCCATAGATAGTAATACTATGCTACAGTGACTTCCATTTGGCTTCCTAAAGCATTCAGTTGGGGATCTTTACTTTCTTTTCCAAAAATGTCATTTGGCACTTGACAAAACTCATTTTCTAAAATATATTTTCTCCCTCACATAAAGAATACATTAGAACTTATTGATCAAATCCCCATGTGCCAATTAGTTAGAGAACAATTTTCCTTTAGCTCTCCACAAGAAGGAATGAAATGCTTCAGAAATTCAGAGAAGGTTTTTAAAATACATATCAGGATGATTGTGTATTTTTATGCTGACATACTGATAAAAAACTTATAGAAGTATTGTGGAATAGTTAGGGTCAACCTTGGGAGCAGTAAAACTTGGGCTCAAGATCTGCCTTTGACACATACTACCACTGTGCCCACAGGCAAGTCTCTCAGTGAAATAAGCTGACAATCTGCATTACCTGAAGGAGTTCCCTACACCATGATATCACAGACTTGGACTATTAATATTATAGCACTAGGCTACAAAAGGTAGGTGTAAGGTATATGTATATGTAAGGTATATGTATGTGCAAGGTAAGCAACCTCACATTGTGAAAAACCACTAAGGATGTTACATACTGAATCTTTAAAAAGAATGAATTTATTAAGGCTAGTTTTTTAAAATTAATTTTGGGCTGCTTCTTTTGAAGTTAGGAGAGAGACAAAATAAGAGTAAGGTTAATAATAAGCTGACCTAAATGGGTCACTGAAAAAGGGATTTAGGATGGCAGAGTTCACTTCAGGGCAATGAAGAGAAACAGCTCTAAAAATGTTTTATGAACGTGCACCAAATCACAGAATCATGGGGTATAAAGGAGCATCGATAAGTTCATTTACTCCAATTCTCTGCTTTTGAGTAGGCTATTCTGCAGCTTCATCACAATGTACTATACCTTTGTTGGATTTGGTACAAAGGAGGCCACTTTAGGAGAATTAAGTTACCAGAATGCCTACAGATTCCTATAGTCTAGCATAGTTTCATAGCATGGATTAGGATAGGCCTATAGTGAGGAACCAGGGTATTTCCAGCTCTGGAAGAGCAACCTATATTTAAAAGAATAGCAGAGAGGATAAGTCTACAATTTCTTTTATGTTTTTTACAGACTTGTCAAGATATTCTTTGTCATGAAGCTTACCTAAACCTCTCACATTCTAGTTTGAACTGATATTTACTTAATCTGTTTTCAGCATAAAGATATTATTAGGAGCAAAACTTATAGTTAAAGGACAATGATGTTAGACCCAGGCTTGCTCTCAATAGCTGTGGTCATGCCACCATGAGAAGCAGTGTTTAAAGCACTTTAAGATTGAAGTGTTGGGATCTAGAGGTGCTGAGGACCCCAAAATTCAAGGGCAAAAGACAGGGTCTGCCTCGAAAGAATTCAACTGAAATCTCCTTTCAGTCAGAGACAAGGTTTATTAAAACACTGGTTGGGGTGGGCGAGATCATAAGAATCTGCCCATTTGTGGCACTTGTATTGACAGGCAGGCCAGATTTTAAGAATCTGAGCAAGATGGACCTTTTAGACAGACTGTGGGAAGATCTGGATATAATCCAGGAGTAGTCAATAGCCTCCCGGACAGAAAAGGGGTCTAGATGGGATTAAGAGTGGGAAATAGCCTGTGGTGGTCTGGAGGTAACAGACAATGAAGGTTGGGCTGAGTCAGGCATAACAGAGAATGAAGGGCTGAGCAGGGGGGGCAATGAAAGGACAGCTGAAAGGATTATTGACTGAGATGGGTGATGCCTCAGGAGAATGCCAGAGACTTGGTTCAGGGGCTTTGGGGTCCAGGTCCAAAAGACATGGTCTTTCCTTTTAGGGGTTGTGGAAAATATTATACTATTTTATATCATTTTTAATTTCAACTAGACCCAGAGCCTGAATTAATGAGTAACTGGAAGAAGATCCAGGACCTGGGCTTCTTTGTTCTCTCTAAAAGTTTGCTCAGGAAATACCCTTACCTCTGTCAACAAGGCCAGAATAGACTAACCTAAGGACATTACCCTAACCCCAAGAGAGATTACCTTGCTTAATATTCTACAGGTATATACTATGTTATGGAATGTAATGAGACACAGAGACGCTGGGCTGTAGTTTCAACTGACTTTTGTCAACGTCCTTTACAGCGCTATTCAATTAAGGAAAATCCTCTTCTTGTATCATGGTTAAACATACATGGGGGCCATAAACGTGAGGTAATACAGGCTTGCTAGCTCTGCTAAAATAACATATATAAGTTTTCTCATTCCTTTGTTCAGACAGCCAGAGCCTGTGCTCTGACTCCTTGTACGTACAAGTAAGCTAGCTTAGCTATGCTTTAAGGGAAAATAATAAACAACATGGATTTTTCTACCACCTAGCTCTTGTTGTTTCCTTCAACCAAATTTTCAGGTTTAACAGGGTCCAGCTCAAATCCCATCCCCATCATTAGCAGCTAGTACAGCTTTATTCAACCCTCACCTGTGCAGTGAGCTAAACACTTCTGAACCTCAAAGAGCCTATATAATATTAAATACCATCCACAAGCATACAGTTTCCATATCATCTTTTCTTGTGCCCATAGGTTATCCTCTTTTATTTTCATAACCCTTTCCCCTCTATATTCAATAAAATTTGTTGTGTCTATCATGTGCCAGGCATTGGGCTAAGTGCTAGAGATACAAATAAGAAAACTCCTGCTTTATGGAGGAACTACAATCTAATGCGAGAGACATCATACAAAAAGAAGCTAAAAAGCCAAAGTGGGGGTGGGGAGGGCAGCTACCAGGATGATTCATGGAGACCAAACAGAGCAGTCGATGGAAAGGAGAGTTAGCTAGAAAGTTGCGATCCTAGCCCTCTAGGGCTAACAAAGCTGTGGGATAGTTTAGGATTGGACTTTCCAGCCCTACAAGAAGAGGGGAGAAGAGGCTGAGAGAGTTGAGAATCCAAAGCTGAGTTAATCAGCATAATGATGAGATTTCAGGTGATCATCTGTTCTGGGTGGGGCAAAGAACTGATACACGCACACGAGAATGTGCGCACGTGTGTTGTATATGTATGTGATACATATATCTACATAATTCTGTATTAATACATATACGTATACATCTCCCCATCAGGAGATCCTAAGGAAGGATCCTTCTTTCCTTTATCTATCAATCAATCAAACAAGTGATTTACTATGCTTACTATATACCATATAGTGCTAGATGCTAGTAATACAAAGACAAAAATAAAACATTTGTTGCTTTCAAATAATTTACAATCTATCACAGGTGATAACATGTACTCATACAAATGTGTACCTATATACAGAATAAATTTACAATTTACAAAATTGTAAATTTACAGAAATTTGCTGTATTCTGTATACTGTAATTCTATAAAGTTACAGAATTACAAAATTACAGAATATGGACATACAGAATAAATATGCAACATATATAAGGAGTGAGAATTAGTAGGAATTAGGAGAGGGGAGAGATCAAGAAAGGTTGCATGTATAAGGTGGTACTTGGGCTGAGTCCTTGCAGGAAGTAGGAGATCATCTCACAAGGTGAAAATGAGGATGGAGCGCATTTTAAGCAGGGCCACAGTTTGTGCTCATCTACATTTAATTCCTTCCTAGATAGCCTTAAGATCACATTTTCTTTGAGTTTGCTTATTGCTTGTTTTGTTTGTTTTTGCTTTGAAATTCATTCAATCCAAATGTATCACTCAAGATTCTGGTAATGGCTATCTATTGAATTCCAGAACATTTTATCTTCTTTTTTCAATGAGTTGAGTGCTTATTCTTTGTAATGTTGCAACATCTAGATTTTTTTATTCTTTGGAGTAGTTGATCTTTACATTTGTTGTAGACACTGTATATATTGTTTTCTTGGTTCTACTTATTTTACTTTGCATCAATGCATATATATCTTTCTATGCTTCTTGATAGTCAACAGTCATCATCTCTTACAGCTCAATATTCCTGTACATTCACATCACAATTTGTTTAGCCTTTCCCTAATCAATAAGCACCTACTTTATTTCCAGTTATTTGCTAACATAAAAAATGCTACTATAAATATTTTAGTGTATATAGGGCTTTTATTTTGATCAATTATCTCCTAATGGGTATTTGCCTACTACTACTGGAAACTCTGGATCAGAGAGTATGGATGTTTTGGTAACTTTATTTTCATAATTCCAATTTACTTTTTAAGTGGCTGTATGGATTCACAATTCCACCAGTAATACAGTAATGTACCTATTTTCCCACAACTCTTCCAGAATTGACTATTCCTATCTTTTGTTATCTTTGCCAGTTTCATGAGTGTGAAGCTAAACCTTAGGTGTTTGTTTTTTAATGTGCACATTTCTCTTATTACTAGTAATCTGGAACATTTTTATACTGTTTTTTAATAGTTTACAATTCTTTTGAGAACTGCTTGCTTATATACTTTTATGACTTAGCTACTGGGAATGGCGTTCAGCCTGTTATACACACACACACACACACACATATATATGAACATATATGTACACATATATACATAGGTTGGTGTATACACACACACACATATAAATTTTTTAGTTGTCTACATTTTTTGGATACCCCACCCTTACCCAAGAATTTGTTACAATTATTTTCCACATTCAACCACTTTGATTCTTGTCTTATATTCATTTTATTTGTGCAAAAGTTTTTCAATTTCACAGAATCAAAATTATCTATTTTATCTTTTGTAATTGCTTCTATCTCTTGTTTAGTTAAGAATGCATCCTTATCCATAACTATCAAAGTTATATAATCTGCTTCTCTACTAATATCTGGTGGTATGAACTTTAACATTTAGGTTGCATATTCATTTTGAATTTATTTTGGGATATGCTGTAGGGTCTAAGCCTCATTTCTGTCAAAGTATCCACCAGTTTTCTCAGCAATTTTAATCAAATAGGAGTTCTTAAGAAACTTGTAGGGGTTTATTTGCTTCTTACTGGTTACTTTGAGTTTCATTATTTCTGATTCTCCCTTGTCCGATTGATTTATTCATCTATTTTTTTACCCAATACCAAATGATTTTGAAGACTACTACTTTACAATATAGTTTGTGATCTGGAAATGCTAGTCCCCTTTCATCACTACTTTTTCCCCCATTATTTCCCTCAATAGTCTAGATCTTTTGCTTCTCCAAATGAATTTTATTATTTTTATCAAGTTCTATAAAGTATTTCTTTGCTAGTTTGATTGACATAGCTTTAAAACTATAAAACAAAATTAGAATTGTTGTAATTTTTATTAAAATGGCACTGCCCAGCCATGAGCACTGAATATTCCTACAGCTATTTAAGTTGTTCTTTATTTCTTTAAGGGTCATTTTGTAACTGAATCTATACAATTATTTTGTGGGCTTTGGTAGATTGGCAGTTAGGTGGTGAAGTAGATACAGTGATGGATTTGGACTTAAGAACACCTGCACTTAAATTGGGCCTCAGACACTACTTGCAAAACCCTGGGCAAATTTAACACCTGCCTGCCTCAGTTTACTCAACTATAAAATAGGGATAATAATAGCATCTACTTCCTAGAGAGGTTGTGGGGATCAAATAAGATATTTGTTAAGTAGTTTATAAACCTTAAAGCACTATATAAATGCTAGTGTAAAATGAGAGGGACCTTAGTGACTGACTGTGGTCTCTTGAAGCTCTAATAGTATATGATTCTATAAGATTTTTTTCTCTATTGGAGTCCATCTCAGCTCTACCTCAATTTCAGTAAATTCTGAATAAGTCTTCTTCTGTGACCTTGGACAAATCACTTCTCTTCTCTGGAGTCTCAGCTCCTTCCTCCATTAGATCAAAGAACTGAAAGCAATGATTCCTGCAGTCTTTTCCAGCTCTACAATTATATTATGATGGTTTTGTTTTGGTGGGGGCAAAGGTGGGAAGTTGGCATTCTTTATGTAGAAGTATGGAAACTAGAATTTCCTAACATAGAGAATGCATCTCCAAAGCCAGAAATAAAATAGCAGGCCCATTCTGTTAATGCTCTTAATGCAAGCTGCATCTGTAGATGATAGGCTGGTGTACGTTAATTTCAGTTTAAAATATTTAACTTACCTAGTCACATTTGTAAGTCTCATGAAGAGTAAGACCAGTGTAATTACTACTAACAACTTCAACTGAGACAAGTTTGTCATATAGAGCAGACAGATAAATAAGATGGTTGAGCAGAAGATAATGAATCAATTTATTTACTCAACATTACTACCCCCTTTGAGGGAAGGAAAATTTTTGGAAACTCCCTAATGACTCTTCTTCTGTCAAAAGCCTGTCAAGCAGTAAAAAATGCAATGTGTCATTAAGGAGACTTTTTGCTTTTTGTCTATTTGAAGGCATCGTGAATGAAAATGAGCTGCAGATAATGTACCACTGACAGACTTTAGCCAAACAAGAGCTTTTAATCTACAAAGGCTTAAATTTAGATTTCCTGAACATACTCATGGCTACAACACGTCAGGCAAAACCACATTAAGAATTATATCTTGCACCCTTCTCTGAAAGTTAATAAACCTTTGGAGAATGTTCTTTGCTGTTCTCTTTTACATAGGCAGGACATGAACAAACTATTAATGATCTTGCCAAATCTGACCTATTCAATAAACACTGAATAGCCTATCAATTACTATTTGACATTTGTAATATGATCTTTTGTCAAATCTGCAGAAATGTAGAAGACATATATTAAAATCCAAAATTATTTAATGTCTTTGAAAAAGCACCAACAGAACCAAATTGGCACTGATTTCTGTGCAGACAATTCTAGCAAAAGCCAAAGTCTGCCAAATGGAGATTTAAAGTCTAAACTAGAGTATGTTTACATGCATGTATTGGTGGTTAGAGTTGAAACAACTTAACCTGTATTTAAACTTTTAATCTGAATAAGGGAAGAAACATAATGTCAGGGATTAGGACTTTAGGACTAAGGAGTCCTACAGAAGGAAAAAAAAGTGACAACTGACTTACAAGAGGAATGTCAAAAATAGTCATGATCATCACTGACAATCGGAATGTAATCTTTAGCTTTCAAAGTTTCCTACAAAATTCTAGAGAATAAGACCTCCCAACTACACCAAAATATTTTTCTCTTATTTTAGGTAAAACCTCAATCAAAAAATAAACACCTGAATACAAAGTAATGAAGTCTTCTTTTTCAAAAAAAAAATTTTTTTACGGTATAGATGAATAGGGACTGGTGCTGGACCTGTGACTTCATTGTGAAATAACTCCCATAATCAATAAAAATCAGCATCTTCTCTACACTGAGAGTTGCTTTGAGCACTGAGAGGTTAACTTGACTTGTTCAGGGTCACAAAGTACGTCTCAGATGCAAGACTTAATACAAAGGTATTTCTGACATCTAGGCCAACTCTGTCCACTATAACATCTTGAATTACAGGTATGTTATATAAAACAGTGGTTTCTCTGCACACATCCCGACACACACATCTACCAGAACTAATTTTTTTTCAATTCAGAAAAAAAAATAGGCTACCTAAATTAAAGAAATTAGGGTTTAGGATTCATTAAGATAAGCATAGTTTCCAGGAACAGTGAGGTGATCTTCTCAAATGATCTCATCAGTCCTAATCTGGAGTACTGTGTTCAGTTGTGAGCACTCTGATTTAAGAAGGACACTGATAAGCTGGAGTGTGTTCGGAGCAGGGCAACCAGGAGGACTTTATGTCAATGTTATGCAAAGTTTGATTAAAGGAACTAAGCATTCTTAGCTTTATGAAGGAAAAACTCAGGGAGGACACGGTAGCTTTTTCCCTGTATGTAAGACAGCTGTCATATGGAGTAAGAATCACATTTATTCCGTTGGGGCCTGGGGGAAGAACCAGAAGCAATGGGGTGAAGGTGAAAAGAGGAGAATTTGGGCTTGATGGCAGGAAAGACTTCCTAACCATTACAGCTGTCCAAAGCTACCATTTCATGTGGCTGCCTTCAAATACAGGCTGGATATGCACTTGTAGAGTATTATAATAGGATTCATTGTACAAATTGGACTAGATGGTTCCTCAGTTCCTCACCAACTCTCAAATGAGGTGATTCTGTGATCATTATTTTGTCTAGGTTATAACATTCCTATAAATATCACAAACAGATAGGAGACGCAGCATGACAGCAGATAAGAGAACCAGTCTCAAAGACACATAACGGCTATGTGACCCTGGACAAATCCCTTAAGCTCTCAGTACACTAGGCAGCTCTCTAAGACTACAGTTTCAGAGAAGGTGGCGATCTATCTTGATAGGAGGAGTATGCTCACCCAGGAACTGCCTTTGGCATCTTGATGAAGTCTACAGAACCTTTTCCATTAAAGTTCAAGGACATTGTAAAATCTATCAGGTTAAGAATTCCTGGTCAGGCCTTATTGTGCGTGTGCGCATGCATGTTTGTGTGTGTGTGTGTGTGTGTAGGCAGACATATTTAAAATCACAGAAACTAGCTTCAATTAAGTATACAATTTAAAGAGTAAAATGAATTAATTTTAATGTATTATGAAATGTGAGAGGCAGTATGGCCTAAGAGATGGGTAGAGAGCAGGCATCAATGTCAGGAAGAGCTGGGTATAATCCTGTCTCTAATTCACACTGGTTGTATAAGCCTGGTTAACTCATTTATTGAGGTAATTGCTATGGACAGCTCTCTAAGTGGCAGAGAAAGTGCACTGGTAGTAGGAGCTTCCCTGTAACAAATGGTCACAGGACCAATTGTCCCCAACCCTCCCCCATCTCAACCAAATTTTAGAAATAATAAACCAGGGTGTATAAGATTATAAATAAAATGTTAACATTAAATTCCTCAGGCAATTTTTGATGACAATATGCAAGAGGAGGAAAAAAGAAAGCTTCTGAATTTAATATAGATATTTATAGTTGCCCTCAAAACATTATTTGTATTACGCCTATTAAATAGAGCTTCAATTTAAAATGCATCTAATCTCTTTATAGCATCTCTGTCATTAAAGCTCAGATTCTTTCAATAGTTCTATTATAGACCTTGTCTTACAGAGTTTTTAACATCTCAGCAAAAGCTAAAACTTGACTTATATTGTCAGTCACTTGTTTTAAGGTTATAAATCGAAACTGTTGTTTAAAAGATTCAGTTTCATCCTCTATGCTGGAAAAGAAAAAAGTAACTCATAAATGAGATGTGGGGTTTCATACTTCTTTATTAAAGGGCCGAAAAGGGTAAAGAATTGACTTTTGTTTGGAAACATAGGACTTTTACAAATATTCTTTTGGAGAGCAATGAAATATTTCCCCATAAATCTGAGATTTATCCCACAAATATGCACAGGGAACATTCATGGGGAGGTACAAAGAGAGAGCATGTAAGAAGACAGTACACATGTAGAGGGGCACACACATAATAAAAGGAATTTTAAATTAATGTACTGAATTATGTATTTTCATTAAGGTATTGAATACCTAGCTTAGGCCTTTAGCAATGCACTCAGATCTGTTGGGGCTCCTACCCCTCAAGGGACTTCCATTCCAGTTGCAAAGACAAAACTAACTCATCACATATGAAAAGAGGAACAAATAATACAAGGCAGTATGGAATCCCAAAGTGGAAAAGGACCTTGGAGAACATCATTCTAGTCTAACCCCAAGCTAAGAAGTGAGTCTTATCCACATCCAGAGAAAGAAATATGGGGTCTGAATGCAGATCAAAGCATACTATTTGCTCTTTTTTTTGTTTTGGTTTTTCTTTCTCATGGTTCCTCTCATTTGTTCTAATTCTTCTATACAATACAACTAATGTGAAAATATGTTTAATAAGAATGTATATGTAGAGTCTATATTGGACTGTATGCCATCTTGGGGAGGGGGAAGAGGAGAGAGGGGAAGAAATAAAACTTATGGAAGTAAATGTCGAAAACTAAAAATGAATAGATTAATTTATTTAAAAAACAAATGTTCTTTTGGTAACTAGAATATCCTATATATATTGTACATACATAATTCTCACATTCCTATTTCATAGGTCAAACAATCACAGATTTAGAGCTGGAAGGGATAGTTGAGGCGACTGAGTCTAAGTCTTTAATTTTATAGACATCAGAGGTACAGAGTGTTTAAATGACTTCACCAGGGTTATATATCTCATAAGGTCTGAGAGGGAATCAGAACCCAGGTCTTCCTGACCCCATGACCACTGCCCTCTGCATGCCACTATGCTTATTGTTCATTTTCTTCTGAGTCCACAAATGGCACCTTACTTAATATTTTTTCTCTAAAGCACATATCATATGTTTAGATTCATTGGAGAAAATTATCTTTGCCTAAAATTATGGGGTCTAAAAGCTGGGAATATGTAGAAATTATCATTATAATACTGTATAATTACACTGTTTAGACTACACAAAGATTCTATGAATATAAAGTACTTTCATAGAATTAGTTAAAAATCTAAAACACCTGTGATTTAGGAGAATGTCAAGCATTATCTTCTCCATTGTAAGGACAGGGAAAACACAGAGGATGAATGATTTGCAGGAACAGACAAACCAAGCTTATGATTACAGCTGAAACAAAAGCTTTTAAGCATTTTGCTCTTATTTTTCTACACTTTGAAACAGTCACTTCTGGAATAACCAGGAAATAAAAAAATACAGTTTCTCCATCACCTTACCTCCCTTTTTACTACTTTCAACAATATACTTTGATCGGGGCATCCAACTTATTTGAGCAATATGAATAGTAAAATTAACTAATGGTCCCTCTACTCACTCCAGGAAGATCTACTGACCTCTTTCAAACTAGGTACTCTGGGAAATAAAGTGAAGATTTATTTATAAGCTGTAAGTAAATTGTACCAACCTCTACTTGACACGTATATTATACAATAATAATCCAAGTTCAATCTATTTTGAATATATTTATAAACCTGCCTTTAAATGAGAATAGATATAATCTATTGATTGATATAATCTGTTGACTGATTTATGGATACCTTATCTTCTGGGAAATGTTTTCCCAGAAATTACATTAATTTATGTGAAATAGACAAGTGCTTTAGTATCTAGGGTTGGGATGAAGTTGGAAGATAACATAAAATTACTTGTAAACAGACTGGTGCCTACTCACTTCAGGAATCTCATGTCCTTAGCTCAATATTTCAGAAGTCATTGTGCTTATCTACACCAGAGAAAGGGAAGCTGCTGAAGAAATAGGCATTAAATAAAGGACACAGCAGCCAGGCAGTGATGCTCACTTGTCAAGGGTAGAAACCAGAATAAAGTCATCAGAGTGAGAAAGAAGATTTCAGAGAGTTTTAAACCACACTTCTTAGACAGCAAGTATGTTGCTTAACATTGCAGGAGAAACAAAAGGATCATTGAGGTTTTCTGATACTACACAAATACGACGTGTCAATGTTTTCTGTCAGTGAATTTAGGATGAGGAATAAGTGATTTTCATTTTGCTTTTATTTTCTGACAAATGAGAACTAATCCAGTCCTGGGGCTCTCTTAAGCAGGAATTCATAAAATGATGGCACTGGGTCACAACTCCACGGTAAATGTTCACAGAAGAGTCTGGTGAGATCACCAAAAAGCCTTTCACTTGAGCTACTGCCTGAACCTGGGCCATCAGAAGTGAGAGGTAATAACATTCCATTGTTCCATTTAGCCCTCTCTTAATAGTGCTATTATGAATAGCACAAATGGTGGATTTGTCAATGTCACTGAAGTGAAACAGAGCACAACATTAATGAAGAAAGGCCACTGAAGAATACCGTCTGATTTCGTTTAAATCAATTTTTTCATCTAAAATGAATTTTTAAACAGGAAATGAGAACTTTGAATATGATTTCACTTTCAGATACAAATTCAAAAGGAATCTTTATGATCCTGGCTATAAGTTTTAAGAGGAGGGGAAAAAAAGGTGCCATGGTAGTCTCCTAACATGTGACTTGAATGGATATACAATAGAAGAGTGTGGCTCCCAGTTACTGCTAAATTTCCTTATCTGTAAAATTAAGGGGTATTGGTATTACATCCTCTCAAAGATACCTTCCAGCTCTACATATGGTGATCTTGTAATTTATAAATAAATAATTGACATACTGGCTACATGACCTTGTACCTGTGACCCTGAGCCACCAGTGCCCCAGGCAATTCTGAGTTGAAGACTAGTTGCCTATCTCTATTTTCATTTCCCTACAAGGAGTTCAATGAAATCACAAGTCTGAGCTATGTATATCAACATACATGTATGCATCTGTGTATATACATGTATACATGTAAAGTATTAAGTACATATATTTGCACATGGAGATTCTATGTAACAACTATTTGCATTAATTTTTAGGTAGTTCAGGAACATTTTACAAGTCAGTGTAAAAAGCATATCCGTCTCACTTGCCATTTCAGGCCTTCATCACTTCTTTCCAAGCTACTTAAATAATTTGATTCCTAATTGTTCTCTGCCTCCAGCCTTTCCCCATTCAATATATCCTACAGACAGCTGCCAAAGGGATAGGAAACCACATCACTCCACAGCACAAAAAGCTTTAGTGGCCCCCTCATGTGACTGGGCTAAACTAAAAACTCCTCTATTTGACCTTGAAAGCCCTTCCTAATAGATCTTTCAGAATTTCTTTCCAATCACAATTTTCATTCTAGCCAATGTCTAGTCAATTCAACAAGCAATTATTGTGTGCCAGGCATTGTGCTAAATGCTAGGAATACAAAGGACAGCAAACAGTTCCTGCCCTCAAGGAGCTCACGATATAATGGTGGGATAGAGGGAGAGGCATCATGCGAACAACTACGTACAAACCGAATACACACAGGATAACCTGAAAATAATCTTAAAGAGAAGCCACAAATATTAAGGATCATGGGTTGTAGTTACTATTAAATGCCAAAACTGCTGTTTCCCTTGTACTCTAGGCACATGCTTTTGCAGAGGCCACTATCTGAATTCTTTTATTATCACAACCTACTCTTAAAATCCCTGGCTTCCACTAATATTCAGCTCAGTTTCCCCTTTCCTGATCTGACTGGAGGCACCCCAAACCACTTCATAGTTATTTTGTATATTTTTTCCTGTCCACTTATTGATGTACATGTAAGTTTCTTGTGGGCGGTGACTTTATTTTTGTATTTGCATATTCAGTGCCTTGCACAATACCTGGCACCTAGTAGGTGTTTAACAAATGTCAGATGAACAAAACTGAATGTAATTATCAGTTGTGAGAAAATTAGCTAAATAATAGTGGTTGATTTTTTTCCACTTCTTATTTTTAATCCCAATTATTTCCTACAAAGTTTTATCCATTCTGCTTTTGCGCAGCAATATATTCTTGTGTTCTATTACTGCTGAGAAAGACATTGGCTGTGCTTGCGCTGTGAAACTTAAATCAGGTTGACCTCAGTCACACATCAAGTTACCTCATGCTCATTACACTGCATGTAAATTTCAAATGGAACTAACGACCACAGCAAAATATTAAAGGAAACCTAGAATATACACTACTCCAACCTTGGATATTTCTTGTCATTTACATGCACCGTATGTTACAACTTTACCCAATCAATTACTTGTGACCATTCTTACTACCAACTCTCCCTGCCCGTGAAAGCTCAATTCGTTAAATGCTCCTAGGACAGTCAAAGAATACTGAGCCCTTGTTTATCTCCCAGCTTTCAAGCACACCCCATGACAGAAGCAGATTTCAAAAAAATACATATAGTAAATATAATACAATATTTTACATCAATGCAGAATCATGGAATTTTTACAGCTGTAAGGTTACCCAGTTGCACCCTTACCATTTAGAAACATGAAACAGGTGCAGAAAAGTAACTTATTCAAAGTCATACAGCTAGGTAAGAAGCAGTAAAGAGAATCATCGAGTACCCAAACCCCCAGGAGTGTATCATGATCTCAAGGAAACATGTTTGGACTCTAAGGGATGTGATCGATTAAACAGAGGGTGAGAAGATGAGTTGCACTGTGATATCTAACCACAGAGCTTGTCTCCAACCAATCACACCTCCTTCACCTATTAAAGTCCAATATACTCCCATCTCCGATGCAATAGTTGTACATTGTACAAGCACCCAACTTGCCCTAAACTTTTAAGGCAAACTGACAAGTAGGCATCTAGGTGATGCAGTGGATAGAGCACTGGACCTTGAGTCAGGAAGACCTCAGTTCAAGTCTGGCTCAGATACTAGCTGTGTGACCCTGAAGAAGTCACTTAACTTCTGTCAGCCTTAGTTTTCTCATCAGTAAAATGAAAGGGCTGGATTTAATGGTTTCTAATGTTCCTTCTAGCTCTAAATCTATTATCCTATGAATTCTGTCAATGCTTCTGGAAAGAATGGGTCAACCGACTCTCCTAGGGCTGTGCTCCACCCTCTCTGTAACTTTCCAAAACTACATACCCTTCCCTGGGCAATAGTCCCTTATTTTCCCAATGCCTCTAGCCATTGGGAAAGTCAAATTTTTGAGCAGAGGAGTAGCATGACTAGATCTACGGGTAAGAAAAATCAGTCAGAGAACAACAATAGCTGACACTGAGGTGATGCTTTAGTGTTTGTGGGGTACTTTAATACAGCATCTCATTTGATCCTCATAATTGTACTATTTCAGAAGAGGAAACTAAAGTTCTTAGAGATGAAATGACCTTTTCCTGGTCAGATTCCTTCTAAGTGTCAGAGATGAGATTTGAACAGAGGTCATCCTGATCCCAGCACTCTATCTGTTATCCCAAGCTGCCAAGATATGTGAAAGATAAACTGGAGGGGAGATGGAATAGAGGTGGTGAAGAGCTGTTAGGAGCTGACTGCTGACAGGTGGCAATTAGATCCTATAGTAGGGCGGTGGCCATGAAGATACATAGGAATGAGAAGATCAAGAGATTTGCCACAAGTGGAACTGAGAGGACTTGATTTGATAATTAATTCAATGAGACAGAAAGAAGAGCCAAAAACACCACAATAAGTTTTTCAACATGGGAGACTGAGTGGTGTTACTGAAAGAAAGAGTATTTTCAGAAGGAATAAAAAAGTAAAGTCTGAAGGTTTAAAGGGAAACTGTGGACAAGTTGGTTTGGAGGTGCTAATCGTAGGCAGAAGTTGAAAAGTCTGGCTCTTAGTGGCAAATGTGCAACTAGAGTTTAAAGAAATTAAGACTGGAGAGAAAGATATTTTTGAATTATCTGTGTAGAGGTTGTAGAGGAATTGTGGGAACAAATGAGTTTACCAAGGAAAACCATTTAGAGAAAAAGGATGACTAAAATGATTTTCCTAAAGGACAGGTTTGACCATAACACTAACCTACTCAATAAACTCAATTGTCTCCCTATTGCTTCCAGGATCGAATACAAAATCCTGGTTAGCATTCAAAGCCTTTCCTAACCTAGCCTAGGTTCCCTCCCTTTCCAGTCTTCTTACACCTTACTCTCCACAGCATACTTTTTGATCCAGTGACACTGGCCTCCTGGCTGTTCCATCTCCCAATTCCTGGCATTTTCTCTGGCTGTTCCCCATGCCTGGAATGATGTGTCTCTTCACCTCTGCCTATTGACTTCCCTGGTAAAATCCGATGTTGGGGATTCCATCTCCCCTCCAGTTTATCTTTCATATGACTCAGCAGCATGGGGTAAAGAATAAGAGTCCCAGAATCGGGAAGACTTCTGTTCAGCTCTCACCTATGACATAGGAGTCGGACCACGGACAAGTCTCTAAGAACCTTAGTGTTTTCATCTGAAAATAATACCCATAATACATAGGACAATTGTGAATATCAAATCAGGTAATATATTAAAGCACTCTGCAAATGCTAAAGGGCTATATCAATGTGAGCTATTGTCACTCTTTGACATAACATAGATCTAGATATGTCACTCTCCTATGGCTTACCAAATAAAATTTAATTTTCCTTGTATGACTTTCAGTTCACTCCATAGTTTGGCAGCATCCTACCTTTCCAACCTTATTTCATCTTGCACATACACTAGACTTCTGCTAAACTAGATTACGTTGTTGGGAATTGCACATTCCCCAACCCCTCTTAACTTTGGTATCTTCACCCTGTCAATTATTTCCTATTTATCCTTTATAAAACTTGTTTGTACATATGTTTGCTTGTTACCTTCCCATTAGATTGTGAGCCCCTTGAGGGCAGAGACTGTCTTTAGTCTTTTTTTTTTTCTTCAGTGCTTAGTACAGTGCCTGGCACATAATAGGTGCTTAATAAATGTTTATTGACTGACTGCCTGCCTGAATGTCCTGGAATACTAGAGTATCAACCCAGCAGGCAATGGAGGATCATATGATGGATATGAGTGAGCTGCGACACGTGAAATAATAAAGGGTAAGATTAAAGGATATCAGAGAGGTATGATTAAAAGAAAATGGGTTGATTACTTGGTAAGAGTCAGAGACAATCTGTACTTAGACCACGTGGTTCACTAGTGTCCTTGCCCCGTATCAGGCACAATAAAGGAAGGAACAGCAGAACGTGGCTGACTTCAGGGAGGACATTGACAGAAGTCATGCAGGATGGATTTGCATAGTTGGACTAGGACCTTCATTACTACAGAAAAGATCTACATAGATGAGATCACAGATCCTTTTGAGAGCTAAGAGTCTAAAGAGCATCTTTTTTATTTTTTTTGACTGGGCCTATTATTTCATAGCTACAGGGAACTCCTGATGAGGAGATTCATGAATGTAGACTGGCATCTGTTCTGCAACTCAAGGTTTTCCAGATTGTCCTGAGGCACGGAGTTTGAGGCCTGCTTTCTACCACTATGCATGCTGCCTCTCACACCATCATTTGCCAGTTTGTATGAGTTGAGGGGAGAAGGGAAAGGAGAAGGGGAAGGGAATGACCTATGTGCCAGGAACTATACTAAGCACTTTACAAATATTCTCTCATTTGACCTTCACAATAGCCCTGCAAGATAGGTGTTGTTACTATCTCCATTTTACAATTGAGGAAAATAAGAAACAGAGGTTGTGACTTGCCAGGGTCACACAGCTACCAAGAATCGAGGTCTTCCTGACTCTAGGCCCAGAATGCTATCCAATTTGTCACCTAGCTGCCTCAATCACAGTAGTCTCATAGAGCACTATCTATTATCATTATTATTTCCTAACTAGTTTCCTGACACCAGTCTCCCCCTTCCAAGTGATTCTTTACAACACTGCCTGCATGCATCTTCTGTGCATTACTTCCCACTCAAGGTTCAACATTTCCAGTACTTTCCCATTACTTCCCAGATAAAGTCCAAACTCCCTGCCTGATTTTCTAGGCTTTCCACAATCTGGTATCGCCTTAACTTTCTAACTGAATCTCCTCATAGTTCCCCTCTATCAGGGCTCCTTTTAGCCATAGTCTAGCCACTGCTGTCAAAAGCCATTTGCTGGATTGGCCAGGGAATGACCCTGATATCTCCCTTTGCTAGGGGCCAGGGAAGCCTAATGCAGGGTAGTATTCTAAGTGCATAGGGGCATAAGAGAAAATGGAGGCCCACTGGAAGGGAAAAGGAGAATTCTTGACTATCTTTGACTTTGATAACAGTTTTTGCTTGAGGTCCAAGTCATACTGAGTGCTTGTATGGGAACCGAGGATTCTACTTTTTGGAGATGTTCCTAAGTGCCACCCTATTGAGAACATAGAGGCCAGATTAATGAGAAAAGTGGAATAATGGTGAAGCCTTTGAAGCTCCTAATCTTCCCCTAGGCACAGCCTTTAAAAAGTCTGTAGCCACTTAACACATAAGGCCAAAGAGCGGGATTTTGGTGGAAGACTATATATTCTGTCAACATTTCCTGAAGATAGTTGCAGTATATGTTTTTAAGTCCCACTTCTGATACATACTGGCTTTATGACCATGGACAAGTTACCTAACTTCTCAGTGCTCTAGGCAATTCTCTAAGACTATAAGTTGCAAAGTAGAAGTTCCCTACATTGATTTCGGTAGAGATGAGTATGGGTCAAAGTTGGGAATATGCAAGGCATGGTGCTAGACACTTTCAATGACAAAATAAAAAACTGTCCTTGCCCTCAAGGAGCTTATAATCTGCTAGGGGATATGTAACATGTAAACAGGTAAGTATACACATGGTTATCTGAATTGCAGAATAGTTGCCTTTGCAGAAGTTTCCTTAACACCAACTGAATCAAAAGTCCAGTACTGTCCCTCCACCCCTAAAGACACAGACACACAAAGACACAAACACACAGTATCATAACCAACCATTATGATAAACTCTTTCATGTGCAAATGGTAGCAAAAATTGAGGGAAATTACTTCAATTAAGTAGAAATGGTAACAGAGTGATAACTGCTACCAGGGAAGAAAAACAAAAACAAACCTTGTTAACCCAGTGAAATTTAATGTTATTCCTGAGGGAAATCATCCATACAGGATACAGTGTTGTAACAAGCTTCTAGAGAGGCTAGAAGTTTTCCTGTCCAAGTGTCAGTAAGACCAGAAGAGGACAGAATTGGTTAAGAGGTAAAGGGATCCAAAGCCAGAAGCTGACTCCATATCTAACACTAGCTGTTTGAAGGGCCTAAAAGTTTGCTTTTTACTAGTATAGAGTAACTTGACAAAGCCCTAGTCTTGCCCTAGTTCATCACCTAGGTGCTTCTTTTATATTTCAACAGATGTTGAGAACTGCAGCAGGCCACTGTGAAAATTCCAGTGATGGACTCTTGCTGTCGAATTTCTAAATGGCCCTGCTCTTCTCATGGCCAGAGGTGAATTTAATGTGCAGTTAGTCACAGAGTGATGGAGCACAGCTTCAACATTCTCATCACACTGAATACTCTCTTGGGGCTGATACTAAAAGGAGGTAGTCACATTAGTGTCAGCATAATCATACTAAAGTCTTCTGGGTTTGTCTGTTGGTCAAAGAGGGACCCTAGTAATTCTATGCTTATTGAGTTCTTTCAGAAGGAGACACTTCCATTTCAGAGAATAGTAGAAGACAAAAAAATCATCAGTTCCTGTGTCGAAATTTCCGAGACTGACAGTTTGAGCTGTATAGCAATGTATCTTTCATTACTTCATCTGACAGCTTCAGATGGCATGCTGAGTTTTAACTGAACTGATATACACATTCTGCAGGTGTTCTGTTGAGTGGAAATTTTTTAGACTATTTCCGGATGACACAGAAGTAAAAAACCTGGATGTTGGATTTTGGCTTATGTCTTCTGACTTCGGGCTGTTAAATAAATTAGGCCTTGCTTCCCATGACAAGTCAGATAACCTAGGGTCCAGGGAAGGATCTGTAAATCACTGGCAATTAGAATGGGACGGGCGGATCTAATTACATTCACGTCTTGAAAAGAGTCTGTTTATCATAGTTGACAGTCACAAAGGTTAGTCAAGAGAGGTACCAAGACGAAGACACAGGAAACCTGTGGAATTTCCTTCAGGCAAAGATGGAGAGCAAGGAGAATTCTTCTGTGACCAGCCAGGAACTATGCTTGTGGTTCTAGCTGTGACATGTAACACTCATGTACATACAAAGTAGAAGTTGATCTCTGCCCTTGAGGAAAAAGTGAAAAGGCTTGAGGATGCATTCCTACTCTCCGGATCATCCAAGAGAATGAAGTATTTTTTGTTGTTGTTGAATTTATTTAATTATTTTTAGCTTTCAACATTCACTTCCATAAGATTTTGAGTTCCAAATTTTCTCCCCATCTCTCCCCTCGCCCCACTCCAAGATGGCATAGAATTTGATATAGGCTCTATGTATACATACATATTAAACCTATTTTCCTATTAGTCATGTTGTAAAGAAGAATTAAGACCAATGAGAGAAACCACAAGAATGGAGAAACAAAGAAGAGAGAGACAGAGACAGAAAGAGAGATAGAGAGACAGAGAGCAAAATAACATGCTTTGATTCTAGATTCAGACTCCATAGTTCTTTTTCTGGATGTACACAGCATTTTCCATCAGGAGTCTTTTGGAGTTGTCTTAGATCCTTGCATTGCTAAGAAGAGATGAGTCTATCAAAGTCAGTCATCACACAATGTGGCTGTTACTGTGTACAATGTTCTCCTGGTTCTGCTCAATTCACTTAGCATTAGTTCATACATGTCTTTCCAGGTTTTTCTGAAGTCTGCTGGCTCATCATTTCTTATAGCACAACATATACCCAACTTGTTCAACCACAGTGATGGGCATCCCCTCAATTTCCAATTCTTGGCCACCACAAAAAGAGCTGCTATAAATATTTTTGTTCTTGTGGGTCCTTTTCCCATTTGCATGATCTTTTTGGGATACAGACCTAGAAATGGTATTGCTGGATCAAAGGGTAAATACAGTTTTATAGCCCTTTGGGCATAGTTCCAAATTACTCTCCAGAATGGTTGGATCAGTTCATAACTCAAATGAAGCATTTTTTGAAAGAATAGAACTATGTAAAGAAAGAAACAAAGAAGGAAAAAGGATATAATGAGATAGAAGGAAGTTTTCACCTGTCAGGAAATAAGATAGATAAATGTGACAAAGGGGAGAAATGGGGAGAAAGAAGAACCACTGACTATTTGGATCTATATAGTAAGTATGATGCTCTTTCTGAAGCAGGGTGAGTTGGAACATATCCGTAGGCAGTACAGTGTCTGGGACACGTTAGGAGTTTATCAAATGTTTGTAGATAGAAAAAGTAGATTCTTATGTTTCAAGAAATAGTGCTATAGGTTTATAGGGGCCATGAGATGGGAAGATATTCAATAATGATCCAAGAAGAGCAGGGGTAGTTGGTGATGCTACTGAGGAGTAGAGTAACAAGTTAGCACAAGTCTACTATCTTCCTAGGGCATCCATAAAGGACTGACTGAGGGCCTCCTGGGATGAAGGCAACCCTTGATGGTCCATTGTGGTGAATAACAGGCAGACAGATGATACTATCATAAGGAACCTAGAAAGCATTGCTAAAGATTAAGATGTTTAGGACAAACTCTTCTCCTCCTCAATGAAAACAAAAACTGAAGATCTTGAGGTCCCACGTACTGCTAACTAAATAAGGCAGATATGGAAGCTGAATGGCTAGCTAAAACAAGGAAAGGATAGGATTTGGATGTCAGGATGACTGCTTAAAACACAAGAATAGTGGGCAAGGAATGAAGTACATCAATAATTGAGCCTGGCTAAAAAAACATAACTGCATGTAGTTTTCTTAACTTATAGATGGAAGGGCAGACAGAAAACTGTCCATATACATCTGACAAGTCTAATAGTGCATAGCATACAGAAAGAACAGCAGGAGACAGGCCTAGTAATTCATGTGAAACAATATCTAAGAAGAGAGAGTGAGCAATAAAACCCATGACCTAAGGTGTCTGTAAGTAAATGTACATATGTAAATAAACAGGGCAGCCAGAGAATCAAATGCAGAGAAGAAAATCTGACCTCTTAAGTATCATTGAGATGAAGTGGAACAGGAGCCCAACTAAAATTTGGACCTAGAAGGGTTTATTTTACTCTAGAAGAAGCAGAAAAAATAAGGGAGTATTCAAACATTGTTTATCAACTGGCCAGTTGATAAGCATTTATTAAGCACTTATACTATGTGTCAAGCACTGTGCTAACCTCTGAAGATATGAAGACTACAAAAACAGTTCAAAAGTAGGATACTATAGTAATAGTGGACTTCATCTATATAAAAATTTGCTGGTACTCTCTCTGCCAAAAGCTGAAGCACTAACTTGTATTAATTATAATTTCACCTTTCAAGAGATTGCAGAAGTATAGGAAAACGACTATTTAGACCCTTATCTCTTTTCTTTCAAGATGCAATCTTTTTATATTTATTCTGAAAATATAATTATCTATGTCCTTGTGGTCATCTCCATTAAAATATGAACTTGTGGGTAAAGATTGTCTTGTTCTTTTTATTCATATCCCTAGCATAATGTCTGGCACATTAGTAAACGCTTATTGATTCACTGACCAAGCAAGATGAAGGTGTTGAAGTACATGTAGAAACCTGCAGGACAAGAGGCCATTCTGTCATATAATTTGTGATAGAGGAGAGGTACGTTAGATATAGACTAATTTGTATCTTAGATGTTAGGAGAGTAAATTTCAAAAGGTTCAGAAAAGCACAGATAGTATGCCTTCTTAAGCCCACCATCTGCCATTCCATTGCCCTATGGGAGATGGACAATTTTAATTCTTTAGAAATTATGATATTCCATACTGAGGCTAAACAGATGTGCCCTTTTTGAGAGAGAATTTTGGAGTCATTAAAAAGCACTGCATAGTTTCCCAAAGGATCTATTGATTTTGTTAAAAATACGTGGTATAATATAGTTTTGTTTGTTCTCCCTAGCTGATAAATGGTAAATGATTTAGATTTAGGGAATTTGGGTTAGTATAAAATTATCCCATCTTTGAGCCAATTGAAGTTTGTTATAAATGTTGCTTTTATAGTTATACTGATTTAGGCACAAAATACATACTATTATGGCAGCCTGGGCAATCAGAGCTATGAGGCCAGGAAGATGGATGGCGGAAGAGAAAGACACTGGTGGATTTACTAAAAAGGCACCTGGAATGTGTAGGAAAGCTCTGATTTGCTAATTAAATGTCATTTGTATGTAAGTTTCTTAAGAGCTAGGGCTGTGGTATAGTTTTGATTTGCATGCCTAATGCTTAGTACATTCAATTGCATATAGAAAGTGTTTACTAAATGCTTTTTCATGCATTCATTCATTCATTCACTCAGGCTGCTTTAGGTGGTTTCCCTTCAGTCTATACCTTCTGCATATAATACAACTATACTAGAAACAATAATTTCTACCAACTACTTTAACATACATTCTATCAAACAATAAGCACTTACTAAGCTCCTACAATGTGTCAGGCACCAGGCTAGATGAAAATGAAAAAGTCCTTGGTTTCAAGGAGCTCGTATTCTATCAGGGCAGATAATATATGCATTTATGTGTGTATACACATACACACACAAATATATATGTACACACATACACATACATACACAAATATATAACTGGTAATTTTGATGCTTGGGGCTAGCAGCAGAGGGATCAGGGTAATCCTAATGTACAAGATGGTGCTATAGGTGAGCTTTGAAAGAAATAACAAATTCTAAGAGGTAAAGACGGCAAGGGAGCACATTCCAGGCATAGGGGAAATTCCGAGTAACACATTGTTTCAACAATCTGGCTAGCAACTGCTGTGGGGGTGTAAAACCAAGACAACCAGCTCATAAAATGCTGCAAGCCCCAGTTCTTTTGATCTGCTTTACTAAGAAAAGCAACATTAAGGGGTTAACAATCTTACTTTAATCCAGGATACAAATATAATTCACTTAGTTCAGGGGAAAAAGCCTACAAACAAATTACAAACATCGTCAGACAGACCTTGTCTGATTCAAATCCCAATTCATAGTTACCAGAGTTTAACAAAGTCCCAACATTCAGTTTACAAGCTGGAGGGCTCTTAGTTACAGCTGCCTGGAGTCTCCACATCAGTGCACCACCAAGAGTGAGAGCCTTAAGCAAATAGCTCTGTCTTCCCTTTTTATGCAGTTTCAGCTGTCATCAAATATCATCTGAGTGACCAGAACTTAGGCTCCTTTGATTGGCTTTGGTGTTAGCACCTCCTTTCACTGGCCCCACCTAGAGCCCCACCTTAGTTACCAATTCACACCCACACAGGCTTAGCACCTAATAGGGGTTTGGGCCTGGGGCTTGGCACCTAGTAAGGCTCAATCAAAGACACTTAATTAATCATTTTAAAACAGTAAGAAAGTCCCAACTTAATTGATATTACACACATAGAGATGAGAGACGGAATACTGTGTATGAAGATAGCATTAAAAAGCAGTTTGACTGGACTGAAGAGTAAGTAAATGAGAATAATGTATAACAAAGCTGGAAAGATATGCTGGAGTCAGGTTATGAAAGGGTTTAAATACCAAACAGTTGCATTTATATTTGACACCATGAGTAACTGGGAGCCATTGGGCTCCTTTCTCTCTGTCTCTCTTCTTCCTCACTAAGATCTGAACAGTCAAGTCTTTCTTACTGTTTTTGAGATCCAAAAATGATAACAGATATTCCTTCACAAACTTCCAAACAACACTCAACAAAATATTATATTGCTCTCCCCAAACCATGCAAATATTTCCCCTCGAATAGCTTCTCGTGAAACAGACTCTGCTCTCCACAATGCCCTGAAACTTTCTAAGTGTTTCCTATCACTAAGACAAGTGATTGCTGGGTGCTGTTTATGGGCAAACATCTGTCCTATTTTAAGGATGGTACAAATGAATAGAAAAGGAGTTTCATATGATGATTTATGAAGGCAGAGACCTGTGGAAAAAAGTAAAAAGAGAACAGAAATGTTTTTTTCCGAAGTGGTAGTCAAAGAATAATTCTTGTGGAGTTTTAGGGCTATGCAGAAAGTAACAGAAAGGGGGCTGCCTGAAGGAAAAGGGTCTGGAGGTTGGAGATGGAAATCTAAACTTATAGAAACAGTCTTTCACACAAGTATTCATTGCACCTCATTGTGTGTTAGGCTTCCAAAAACAATGGGATTTGGAGCTTGAAGGGACATATGGGACCACCTAATCCAACCCAGTCCTTTTACAGAATAGGAAACTATAGCTGAGAAAGCTCAGTGACTTGCTCAAGGTCACACGGACTAAGCAAGAGAAGTGAAATTCAAACCTACCTCCTCCCAATTCCAGTTCTATTTTTCCTCTCACTCCACCATGCAACTCTATTAAATTCACTAAGAAGAACATTTAGTAGGTGCTAATCATGTCCAAGGCTCTGTTAATCTGCTGCAGATAAATGTGCCTTGAGAAATTACACATTCATTCTTTTTTTTTTCTATTGCTTCCTATAAGGTTTACAATGAAGGTGACTAAAAAAAAATAACACTATGACAACTGCATTAAATTTTGGTTTCGGTTATATAATTGGATCCTGATTACAAAAGTCTTCCATTATAAACATTCTTCTGGTGAAGTGCCTTACCAAAATGAAGGAGTTCCTAGAGACCCAATTTCATTCAAGAAACAATGTAAGTTTCTCTATAATGGCACAATCTTTCCCCCAGGGAGCCCTTGCTCTATCCTTCATGGCTAATATCTCAGAAACTTTCCCCAAGTATTTCATCTCCGTTGTAGCCTCAGTGCTATTGTCTCTCTGCTTAGTGTCCAGACAAAAGTCATTATCTGTTTTTTGTAACATGTTTGTACCCTGAGCAGCAAATTGCTATGTTGTGCTAACAACTGGACATGGGTCTTAACCATGCTAACTGCCATCATCTCAATTTTGAGTCGAATAGAAAGTAATTTTCTATCCATCAGTAGCTATGATCATGTGGAAATGGTACTACTGTGTATTGAAAAGAAATGCAAATGAATGACTTTAGTGTATTGTATAGGTTGTTTATTTTCCCATCTTTTAAATAAGGTCACTTGTATTTATGCACTTGTCTTTCTTAAAAGCTTAAAAATGTTAGCACAGCAAAGTGAGTAAATCAATATTTCAAATTCCTCATGAGAGACAAATCACAGAGGTAGGTACAAATAATCGTGTAAGGTCACATTAAATATTCAGCCACTGCTAATGTGTTATTAAAGAATCATTAAGAAACTACTTTAAAGTACAAACAATATGAAAAATCAGTAGAGATCTTTTTTTTCCCCTTGAGGCTGCTGTCTTGTGTTTTTGTGATTCCAAGAAAGGTGACTTAGAAAGAGTAACACAACGATCACTCTAATAAATTTTGGTTTCTGTTATATAATTTGATGCTAGTTTCAAAGGTCTTACATTACAAATATTCTTCTGGTAAATGGCTGGCCAAAATGTGACTTCCCCTATTATCATACCATGTGTTCACAGCCATTTAAAAAATATTTTTGAAAGGGAGGAGGAACAAAATGCTAAGGAAACCATGGCCTGCTCTGCATTGAGGGAACCAAATAAATTGCACATTACTTTTCCTTGATGGTTTTTCCCCCTCTTACAATATTACATGGAACATCCATAGATACAAATGTGCTGTCAGTAAAGATTAGTAAAATCTGGATCTCCCATTACAATAAAAAAAATTAAGAAATGTGAATATTCTAAAGAAGAGAATAGGTGAATTCTTATTTCACCTTTTTTAGCTGAACACATTTCTCATTTAACTAATGGAATTTGGAAGATTAGTTTGAATTCTCTTAGTGAAAGAGTAGATACTAATTAGAATAAGAAGTCTGGGAAGACTTAGAAAATAATAATTCTCTGCATAAAAAATAACAAAGAACTGAATGTTAAGTCAAGATCTTTTTCTAAAGGTCAGAAGAAATGTTCCTGAGGAATAGAGCTTGCTACTTTTAGCAAACATACTCACCACAATGTCTTCAGGGAAAGTGTCTCTGCTGAAGGAGCCGTCATCAAACACGACTTCATAGAAGGTTTGGGACGTTACCTCTATTACTCTGCAGCTATAATAGCGTGTGTTCCGATGCTTGGAGATGACAGTCTGACCAACAGTGATTGCCTTTTCACAAGCTTTGGTTCTCTTTCATGTGGATGGAAAGAGAGAAAGAGAAAGAGAATCAATCAGCAAATCTTACTAAGCACTCACTGTGTACAAGGCACTGTGCAAAATACTGGGGGATAACAAAGACAAAAATTAAATAGTCCCTGCTTATATTCTGCCAAAACATTAAAAATATCCATTTCTATAGTGAAGAGATGTTTTGGGTTTGGTTTTGTTTTTTTTAAAATGACTTTGTCTCCCATTTCACCCTGGCTGGAAGTACTGTAGCTACTCACAATCTCACTTATGATCAGTATGGAAGTTTTGACAATGCTGTTTCTTACCTGGGCTAGTTTGTTCTTCCTTAGGCAGCCTAGCTACCCTAGTCAGCCCTTACCCTGTTCCTGAGGACTCACCACAATGGAGCCAGATAGTGCAGATACCCAATGACCATTAACCCTATTGTAGTTTAGAATTTCAGAGCTCATGTGATCCACTGCCTTATCCTCCACAGTAACAGGAATTACAGGTGTCAGCATACCTAGCTGGAGTGTTTTTTTTTAAGGTGTTCAGTACAGCTGGGCTAATAGCATACAAGATTCATGATCTGGACTAGGAAAACATTAATCTAGAATAGTTTTATATTGAAATTAATCATTAGTTAAAATAATAATAATCATTCTGTACTAAAATCCCACTTTGATGTTTTATCACAATATGAAGGTGACCCTAGCCCCTCAAGGGCTATTTATGCCTTTGAAATAGAAGGTCAGAAAAGTGTTACTAGACTTTGAGTTTGGGTTGAAAGAGAAATCATCTGTTATCTAGGCCCAGTCTACTTAAGGGTAGAATAGCTCATCACCCAGAGGGCTGGCATTAGCATCCCAAGAAGACTGTCTACTGTTATGTGGAGGACACATGCACTAGTGAAATCATAGATCCCTGTGGTATTAAAGCAAGAAGAATACCTAAAAGATAGTTTCATAGCATGGAGAATCTCCCCTATATGCTCTCTGGGATTAGCATTCCCAAGGCTGCAGGGGAGAACAGAGGTGATCAAATGCTCACCGTTGAAGATCAAGAGAATATACGATGAAATATACACACACGACTTAGAAAAATGTGCCTGTTATAGCTCAGCAAATGAATCCTCAATATGTCTCCTACATACACAGTGGACCCTGTCATCTGGAGGAATGAAATCAAAAGTGTCTCATCAGGTTAATAAGACAAGGGGGGGTCCCTCTCCCCACTCTGCCATTCACCTCCTCCCTGAGCTGGGAACATTGAGGCATAAATCATTTCCTATTGGTTCCTGGGTTGGCTAGGTAAAATTCAATAGGCTTCTGCTGCAGCTGGGCATTAAAACTTTTTGACAGAAGATGTTAATAAGCCTGGAGTGATTTAAATGCTCTATCTTTTTCAGAACAAATGCTTTGAATTAGAAATGTTTGCTGAAACAGCATGAAGATACTAGATGACAGATGCCAAACCAATTTTCTCTTTTCCCCCCTTTAGAATGTCTCTAACCTTACAAAGAAAAAAAAAAAAGACCAGCAAATACAATAATAAATACCAGTAGTTACGAATGTCTTCAAAATCATAAAACCTTTGCATCTGTAAATTTTAAAAAACAATGGCTTGGAATTAGTCCATGTCAGTGTTTCAACTTAGTAGTATCTGTGTCAAACTGATGTTCCTCTTTGGGAGATATTCACATTGACCTAAGAATTACAGTATAACTGTTGTATCCAATCTAGGTCATTCCTCTTTCCCAGTACATGCTTTATTAAAACTGCCATTCATTACCCATTTATTGCATCTGAATGTATCTGCTTAGGATCTAGATAAAGCATATGGTAACTTAGTTCTACTTTTATTAAATTATCCTTTCTGTAAATTATCTTTTCTTTAAATTCCATGAAACCATGATAGATTCATTAGATTCTACCATGACTCTGGAAAACCATGGCAACCATATGGTCTAAATCAACTTGATATATTTCTGTATGCTTACAAGGCTATAATTTAAAAAAAAACCATTATGAAGTATTGTATTAGGTGCTAGGAAAGATACAAAACTGGGATAAGACAGTGCCCTTACTCTCAAAGAGTTGAAAATCTAGTAATGAAAGATAGAGACAAGTCTGCGTATACAGCTACAATACACAATGCTATATGGTAGCTATACTATAAAGTTATAAAACAAAGGGCTAACTGAAGTCTGAGGATGAGAGTCCTGATAGATCTAGGGGATAAGAGAAGACTTTATGAGGAAGGTGGTATTTACTGAATTGAGAACTTCATCCTATCCTAAGTACAAGCATATTGTATCCCTTTTTTGGGTTATTATTCCAACATATCTCGATTCCAGTTTTTTTGTATCAAAAGCACTGCTGCTATAAACATATCTTTGTACATAAGCATGTGTGTGTGTGTGTGTGTGTGATGTATACACACTACTAATTACTTCCTTGTAATGTATAATTACTTCCATGTGCAGTTCCAGAAGTGAAATTTAAGTTTAAAAATGAGTTAAATTTTCTTGGAAAATTCCAAATTATTTTCCAGAATAGAAGAATCCAATAGATTCCAGAATAGATGAATACAAGTCATTGCTCCAAGAAGAGTGACTTGCTGAACCTAGTCTTAGTCTTCCCAAAACTATCACATTTTCCCATCTTTAAACAGTTTAATGGCATGAAATAATACATTAGAATGTTTTAACTTTAATTTCTGACTACAGCAATCTTAAACATTTTCAGGTGGTTATCAGCAATCTCTTCTTTTGAAAACTGTTCATATCCTTTGGCTATACTTGTCTATTAGGGAATGGCTAATAGACTCAGATTTGTGCGAGTTCCCTGTCAATTTTATGTATCTGACTTTTATCAAAGCTATAAGTCAAATGTTTCTTTTTCCCCAAAACCTCATTTTTCTACTAATTCTTCCTATATTTATTTCCAACAAAAGCATTTTAATATCATATAGTTGAGATGATATTTTTATGACATCTGGCTACAAATTTTTCCCATAGCTATAACTGTAAAAGTTATAGCTTTCTATTCTCCTCTCATTTTGTTATGGGATGATATTCTATATTTAAGATCATAGAATCATAGATTTAGAGCTAGGAGGGACCTGAAAGTCTATCTAATTCAACCATATAACTATTAAGTGTCTCAGGCAGAATCTGAATTTAGATCTTCTGACTCCAAGTCCAATGGTCATATCCACTCCGTCATCTGACTTTGTATTACTTAGCAAGTCAGTCTGGAATCACACATTCCAGTAGTGGTCAAACCCTAGTGTGAAGGACTTTTAAGAGGAAATTGCCCTTGGGGAGAGAGAAGCAACTTTCTCTCCTCCTCTCCCCTCCCATGATCAAAGAACAACCTCATGAACTTCAAAAGGTAGGAAAAGCTGGAGTTCCCATGCTGGGCTCCTCTGGAACAACACCAAAATATAATAGAGAAAGTTTAACAAAATAAAATTGCAATATAACATAGATAATGTTAACAGGTAGTTTTCTAAGGCAACACCCAGCTGCCAGGATCCATTTCTATTTCAGTGTGACATCAAGGATGTAGATGTAGATTTCCCTGGAGCATCAGCAGTTGATGGCAGCATCTGCACCAGGAGCTGAGTCACATACATCACAAACTAGATACATTGAGAAAGATAGAGGTCCTGAACTTTGGTACCAGGCAGAATGTTTCACACCTTACCCTTCGGTCAAATGTTCTAAATTTGACAGAACCCCCCTCAAGGAACTTGTATATGCAAGAAGATATTGTGTGCCTAATTTGGGGAGGATGTTTCTGTGACAACTGTCAAAGTCATATCTGCTTAGTAAATTAACTCAGGTTTATAATCAATGGAGATGACATTAATGGGGCTCATGAGCTATAGTACTATAAACATCAGCCCCTCAGTGTTAGCACTAGAACCCTGAGAAGGAATAGTCACCTACCCTCGAGGAACAGAGCCCACCAATGCCTTTGGGTAAGTTAGTCCTATAGGGATTACTACACTAATATAATTTACTTGATCTAGACCAGGTATATTTTTTTCTTTGGAAGTTCATTTATGTTACCTGCTCAGTTTCGTCTTCTGAGGTTAGGTAACTTAGATTCTCTATTTCCCATTTTGTCAATTTGGGTAATTGTATTTTTTTAATTGTTCATTTTCAGATTTGTTGGCAGAAAATTGGGTGTAGTAGAGACTGACAATTTACTTCCTCTTTATTCTTCAGCAATTTGCCCTTCTCTTTTTAGATCTCAGTAATTTACTTTTTGTGTTTCTTTTTAATCAATTAAATTAGGTAATGATTTGTCAATTTCATTTTTTTTTTAGAATACTTTTTTGTTTTACTGGCTCAGTAGTTTTTTTGGTTTCCATTTTATTAAGCTTTTCTGTAATTTTCAAAACATCTTAACTTCCTGCTTACTTATGAACATGTTGATTTTTCTAGAATGACTTTTCTGAATGTTTTCATTGGTTTTCTTTTTCTAGCTTTTGTTACTAAAAGTATGGAAAGACATAAATTTTACTCTAAAGATTACTTTCATTGCATTCTACAAATTTTGGCATGTTGTCTCATTGCTATTATAATCATTTATTTTATCTATAATTTATTCTTTGACTCGTTCTTTAATATAATAGTGATTAGTCTTCATATGTGTGGCAACTATTCATATTACCTTTATTAATTGTGATTTTTATCATACTGTGATCTATTTACTATTTACTTTCTCCCTTTTTGTGCTTATTTATGCATTCTTTATGCCCTGTCATATGATTAGTTTTTTGTAAAGGAGTAGTATATTTTAAAAAATAAGCATATTCCTTATGATCCCTAATCCCTAATTATGATTCTATAATCATCAAACATGTATCACATCTAATTTTTCTAATATTTTGATGTGATACTTAATGCCTTTTTTATACATTCACTAAAACTAAGTCCAATGGAGGTACAGATATCACTTGTGATTACTGTCTTGTCATCTGGGTCTTCTCATAAATCAACGAATCTTTCCTTTAATTACGAAATAGTTCTGCTATAATGCCGGTTCTGAAAACGTGAATTTGTCCTAATGTAAGTGATAGATTAGGGAACAATTTGAGCATAACTTGAATTTTACATTTGCACAAATTCATTCTAAGAAACAAGAATGCCGAAAATTATGCTACTTCACAATAGCTCACAAGCTTCCCATCTTCTCCCATTTCCACAAGCAAAGTTCAGGTTTTTTTCAAGGTAAAATGTCAACTTATTATATATCTTCTGGTGCAGTAGCAGCTGTGGGCAGAGGAGGGCTAGTTTTGGTCTGTAGTCATGCACTCTATCCCCAAACTACCCTACCATTCCTGGATTTGAAGGCCTGCAGAGGTGGCTGTGGCTCCTAGGAATTGACTATGGGCCCTGGATGGAGTAGATGGAGTAGCAGCCCAAGGCTAGGGACACCACCACCATTTATTGTAGCATTTTTCATATTTCTTAGCTATTTAACAAATATAAAACTGTACCGTAATTTTAATTAGGTCCCTGCCTCTTCTGTGTCACTGAGGAAGTTTTTGAATGTTATTTCCCCAACTCCATCTTTCCCACAAGCCATGTTGTTTTTATTGTACAATCTTGAATAGTGCCATGATTTTTAGAGAAACATGTATTTAGCTATTGCAAAACTGAATGTACTTAGAAACTGTTATTTGAAGCATATGTACTTGTTTCATTATCTATGGTGCCTTTAAGCATAATGTTGATTCCCTACTTATCTCTCTTAAATATATCTCTTTTTAATATTGCTTTAAGATCATGATTTCCATTCCTGTCTTTTTGATTCAAATGAAGCACAGTAGATTCAACTTCAAACCCTCAAATTTACTCTTTATGTTTTGAGGTATGTATTAAATATAGCAAATTGTTGGATTTTGCGTTAGAATTCATTCTACCACTCGGTTTCATGGATAAATTTATACCATTCATATTCATTAAGATTATGTTTTCTCCTCCAACAAATCTTGTTATTATATAATCACTGCCCTTTGGAAAAAAATAGAAAGAAATCAGTACCAAGGATTTGCTATTTGTATTCGCTGTCTTAGATTTAGAACTGAAAGGGATCTCTAGGTCATTGAAGCTAACCCCATCCTTTCACAAATGTCTAACAGGAAGCAGAGAGATTAGGTGCCTTCTACATTCCCACAATTAGTAGGACTTGGAACAATTTGATTCCACTCTCCTCCTTTCCCCTATCCTTCTTCGTTGGCCTCATCACTCAACGGAAGCCGCCCTTTCCCAAGCTACCAATAATTTCTTAATTGCTAAGTCTGATGGTCTTAACCCTAAGTCTTCTTGACTTGTCTGCTGCATTTGAGCTGCTGGCCTGAGAAGGAGTAATCAGATGAGGAGGAGGAGAACCAGGAGAGAGTAGCCTTTCCTCTGGGTTTTTTATGACACTTATTTTCTCCTGGTTCTCCTCCTCCCCATCTTACTGCTCCTTCTTAGTCTCCTTTACTTGATCATCATCCACATCATTCTCCCTAACTGCTGGTGTTAGGGAGCCTTCCTCCCTTCCTTGGTTTCCTTATCAGCTCCCATGGGTTTTATGACTCCCTGAATCTATTTTTCCAGCTCCCAACCTTCACATCATCAATTTTAAACTCAGTGTATGGGAGACATCTTAAACTCAACTTATCTAAAACTGAATTCATTAGTTTTTACCCCAAACTTATCACTTCTCTAACTATGTACAGTCCTGTCAAAAGCATCATCATCCTTTCAATGTCTCAGGTTTGTAATCTCAGGATAACCTTGGACTCCTCACCCCTCCTCCATCCAACTAGTTGCCAGATCTTGCTAATATGACTACTGCTATCCACTCACACAGCTACTACTTTAGTTTGGACACTCAAGACCTTTCCCCTAGACTATTACAGTCTCCTAGCTAGCCTTCTTGTCTTGTCTCTTGATGCTCCAGTCCATTTTACACGTACTATCAAAGCAATTTTCCTTAAGCACAGATCTGACCATGTGATTTCCCCACTCATTCAACTCCAGTGGCTTTCTCTTACTCTTAAAATAAAATATAAACTCCACTGCTTAGTTTTTAAATGCCCATACCACCTGGCCTCAAACTATCTTTCTAGCCTCACTGGACATTATCCCTTTTTCTTCCACTCTGTAATCCAGCCAAAGTGGCCTGCTCTTTGCTCCTCACTCACTCTACCTCTTGTCTCTCCTTGTCCATTTTCTATTCTTGGAATGCATTCCCTCCTTACCTAGGCCTCATAATCCCCCTCTTCCTTTATGCATCTTTTGTATGAAGCCTTTCCTGATCTCTCCAATCACAACATCCTTCGCTAATATTTATATTTACCTTTTATTCAACTACTTTGTATATATTTGTATTTATCTATTTTATAGTTTATGTGTATTTTTTGCTTAAAATGCAAGCTCCTTAAGTTCACAGAGTGTAGAAATTATTTGTATCCCAAGTGCCTGGCATATAATAGGTGCTTAATCCATTTTCTTATCAGACTTCTGTTTAAGGCTTTTTCTTTCTGACATGACATCCTCCACTTCTACCTCTGTGTTTGAATGAAGAAGACTAACAATAAGCAATACAAAGTTTCATCTTCATTCTCTTCTCAAATACTTGTTTTTGAACACCCAAATTAAGAACATGTCCAGATTTTTTCTCATTGACCCTTAGACTCGGTATAATTTCCAAGAGGCTGCAGTCTTTTATGATAAAAAAAAAATCCTCAATCTTATCCTTTCTAGCTATTATGTCTCTTTTGCCCTTTTTGTCTGCCTTTCACAGCTTGTGCACAGCTCTGATTTTCTCAAAAGGAATATTTAGAAGTCATTAAATCTTGCTGAAGTCTATTTTTCTTTCTTGTAGGATTATGCTTTAAGTTTTAGGATTAATTAATCTTGAGTGTAAGCCATTTTTTTCTTGTTGGTGATTAGCAGTCCTAGATGATTCTTAGTGGAATTCCATGGCAAATAATATGTCTTTTCCTAGGCCACTTGCAATATTTTCTCTTTTATCTAGCATGGCCATTTTATTGGCCAGTATCTTAAGTGACTGTTATGATCTACAACTGCTTATAACTTCTCAATCTGCCTATTAAACATTTAACAGTTTTACTTTTTCTTCATTTAAGCAAAATTATTACTTATCTCCATCCACTCCCCACCACAATGCTTTTTCCAAGGTCATTCTCAGTATAATTATAAGAATCTGCCTTGGGAAGGCTATTCACCCCGATATAACATCCCCCTCCCAAAGTTATTTAATGTGTCATCTTTATGTTAATTTTGAGAAACTGCCCAGTGCAGGCCTCCTATCCAGATAACAGTCTTTTGAGGTTATAATAATGAATGAAAAACACTTAGTAGGCATTCATTGGGGATACAAATACAACAATGAAATAGTCCCTGTCCTCAAGGAGATCACATTCTAATGGCAAAGACAACCCACATAGGGGAGTGATGGCCGAGGTAGACAGTTATAGTCTGAAAGTCACACAGATGATGAGTAGAATAATAGGGCAGCACAATGTCATTCCCTTTCCAGGGGCAGTGGTTGTGCTGAACTGATTATAGTTGATTGTGATTCTCAGAGCAAGAGGTGGAAAGCTGGGGTAAAAGAAAGCATGGAAGATTCCTGGTGGCAGCATAAAAAATGGGTGGTGTGAAGATAAAGATTCCTGGTTCCCGAGAGTGCAGACCCGGGTGTCTAAGCTCCTTCTAGGTATGGTCAGTTTATGGTGGTCCAGTTTGGTGGAAAGGGCAGTGATCGGTAGCAATAGTAGCAATAGCTGGGTGGCAACTGGCTTGGGTAAAGATGAGGCTCCCAGGGCCTCAGTGGTGAATGGCTTGGATCCTCCTAAGCATTGTCTCTGGTTATTCACTTTAGAGGTTGTTGCAGGTGCTGAATGTGCGCCAAGGCTGAGTTGTCCTAAATATAAATTATAAATTCTGTCCAGTGTTTCCCAAATCCTCAAGGCCAGTGAGATGGAGAAGCAACATTAAAGGTAAGTGTTCATATAAGAACATGCCAGCCTCAAATGCCATTGAATATTCATCCTGTGCATGTGCCAAAGAAGGGCCTGGCGATATGTACTTTCCTTCTATTCAGTATCCCTGATCTGTCTGGCTGTAACATATCCTTCAATAAACCTCACTGAATTATATATGAATTGTGCGTTGGGTTTTGCTCTCATTTTTTAGTGGTGTGACAGTAACGTTTATCACATAAGCATTTAGAGAGCATTTTCACTAGATGTTGGGAATGGAGAGAATGGATTCTAACACAAAGAATAAATCCCTCAAACATAACATATATTGGGAATTATGGCACCTGGAAACTATATTTCTGGATGACTTTAATATGGGGTTCATTTCAACTGGTGACCTAAGGATTCAATTCATCTGTAGTTTGTCCGCTGGTTTCACTATCTCTAGGTATTTAAATAAATTGTTTCCTGAAATATATACCATTCAGCCTTTTTGTTTTCTAGAAGCCAGTGGTTCTTTGAACCCTATTCTCCAGGTCAATTTTTGTTACTGTAGATATTCATTTGTTCTTAAAATCTGCCTTCAACTTTCCTCTACTATAGAGTATATCATTGAATTTTTGAACTCTTCTCCTCCATTATATTTTCCAGGATGTCCATTGTTTTATTGAGGTTTGTGAATTTTCTGTTCTATACCACCAATTTTTCTTTCAAGGCTATCTATGTAGAGCCCATATTTCTTTTTATATCTAAATATTAATAGATAACACAGTTCATGAACAATCTCTTTTAACAAAGTAAAACAGTTAAATAAAACAGTCACTTCATCTGAGAGGGCAAACATTTCACATCTGTTTTAACAAATATGCACAGTAAAGCAAACAAATGGGGCACATTCTCTCTCTAAATATGTGTGTGTATATATATGCATATATGTATGTGTGTGTGTGTGTATATATATATATATGGATGGATGTGTGTATGTGTGTGTATGTATATATGTATGTATATAAAAATCTTACACCTGACATCTATCACCTCTTTGTAATGGGGCTCTGCTCATCTCATTCTACATTCAAAAATCTTCAAAACTGTTCATTTTTATAATACCGATGGTTTTAGTATAAATTGGTCTTCTGGCTCTGCTTACTTTACATCAGCTCATATAAGCTTTTCCATGTCTTTTTTAATTGTCTACTTCCTCTTTTCTTACAGCATAATAGTACTCCATCATATTCATGTATGTCATCCTATTCAGCCATTCCTCAATTGATGGGCATCCTCTTGGTTTCCAATTGTTTGCCACCACGAAAAGTGCTGTTGTAAATATATGTATTTTTAACATAAAGGACCTTTCCCTCTTTCTTTGACCTCTTTTGTGCACCTAACAGTGGTATGACTGAGTCAAAGGGCATGAGCTATTTAGTAACTTTTTGTATATAGTTCCAAATTGCTTTCCAGAATGATCATACCCATTCACAGGTCCGTCAATGGTGCTTATTACAGAATGTATAAAATACTTGGGAGTTAACCTTCCAAGATATAAACAAGATCTATATAGATACAACTACAAACAACTGTTTACAGAATTATAGACCTGAATAATTAGGAAAATATTAATTGTTCATGGTTAGAATGATCCAATATAATAAAAAGGACAATATTCCTTCGGCTGATTTGCTTATTAAATGCCATAACAATCAAATTACCAAAGGTTCACTTTATAGAAACAGGAAAAAAGGGAACTTCGTATGGAGGGGAAAAAGGTAAAGAATTTCAAGAGAAATAATAAAAGGAAATGAGAACAAAACAGGCCTAGCAGTGACAGATCTCAAACTATACCACAAAGCAGTAACTATTTTTTTTTAGCAGTAACTATTAAAAACAATTTGGTACTGGTTAAAAAACTGATCATTGGAACAGGTTGGGTACACAATATGCAGAATCAAAGGTATCCATACTGTAGTATTCAATTAATGCAAAGACCCAAACAACTGGGATAAGGACTTACTATTCAACAAAAATTTCTGGGAAAATTATACAACAGAGTAGAAAAAATCAAATTTAGACAAACACCCCACATCTTATACAAAGATAAGCTTCAAATGGGTCTCTAGCCTAGATATAAAAGATAATATCACAAACAAATTAGAGAGTCATGGAAAAAATTACCTATTAAATCTATAGATAGAAGAAAAGTTCATGAAGGAAGGAAATAAGCACTTCCTTCCTTCCTAACAAATATATATATATATGTATATATATGTATATATACATACACATACATATATATACACATGTAATATCATATACTATATACAATAATATAGCATTGAAATATATTAGACAACTATTATAATAGTATGCATTTAAAAATATGTAAACAATATATATTATTTCACTCACACACACACACCCCGAAACAAGGAATAGAGATGATCGCAAAGGCAAAACGGATAATTTTGATTACATAAAATTAAAAAGAGTTTGTGCAAACAAATCTAATAAAAATAAAAGGTAAAAAAAAATTAGCTGGGAAAAATCTTTGCAGCAAGCTTCTGATAAAGGTCTAATTTCCAAGATATAGAAAGCACTGATTCAAATTTATGAGAAAAAGAGTCATTCCCCAATGGATAAATGATCTAAGGAAATAGAGAGATAGTTCTCAAGAAACCCAGGCTATCTATATCCATATGAAAAAATGTACCAAAAAAAGAGGAATAATCATAAATGTTGCACCGTCTGTGGCAAAATAAGCACAAAAACTCCCTTTTCATTCTTTATCTCTTTACTACTTTTATTATACCTTTCAACCACTCTCAGCAGCTAAGTATTTCAGTAGAGAAATTTCCAGAGTTGGAGTCAGGAAGATTTGAGTTGGATACCTCAGATACTTACTAGCTCCTAGGCAAGTCATTTAACCTCCCTCAGCCTCTGTTTCCTCATCCATAAAATGGGGATAACAACATCTACTTCTAAGGCTATTGTAAGGATCAAATAAGATAATACACGTAAAGTGCTACATAAGTGCTAATTATTTATCATTATCATCATCATTATCCAGTTCTTTGTCCTGAGATTTTAGTTTTATTTGCAGAATTATTACCCTCTGGCAATCTTGTATTTCATAGTACAAGGTTTGTGGCAACACTGCACTAAGCAAGTCTCTCAGCATCATTTTTCCAACAGCATGTGACTAAAATCACTATCCCTGTGTCACATTTCGGTAATTTTCATAATATTTCAAACTTTTTCCATTATTATTATATCTGTTGTGGTACTCAATGACCTTTTACGTTACTATTGTAATTTGGGAGGGGGGGGTGCACCACAAACCACACCCATGTAACATGGTGAACTTAATAAATGTCTTGTGTGTTTGTTCCATGGACCAGCCATTCTCCATCACTCTCCCTCTTCTAGAGTGTCCCTCTTCCTTGAGAAATAACAGTGTTCAAGTGAAAGGAAGAGTCAATCCATGGGGTAAACTTCATTGTCTTATTTTATGAAATTGCTAAGCCAACCCAACCTTCAGCCACCATTACCCTGATCAGTCAAGCAGCAACATTAAGGCAAGACCCTCCACCAGCAAAAAGATTATGACTCACTAAAGACTCAGATGATTTTCAGCATTTTTAGCAATGAAGTATTTTTAAATTAAGGCATGTACATTTTTTTAGACTTAACACTACTGCACACTTAATAAGACTACAGTAAAGTGTAAACATAACTTTTATAAGCACTGGGAAACCAAAATTTTCATGTGACTCACTTTATTGCAGTGATCTGGAACCAAACCACAATATCTCTAAGGTTTGCCTGTATACATTTTACTAGAAATTTTTCTTTGTTTTGTCTGTCTAGCTTTCCTACCAGCCCCTGCTCTTTTTTTTCTAAGGGCATTTCCTTGTGGACATTCTTTTCTCTCTTTTAGCTGCTGTTCTCCGTATATGGTGCATTTCTGCTATTTCTCAATGATGAAGGGGATTTAGACTCCCAACAACACACTCTGTGTGTCTCACTCTCTTGCTCTCTCGGCTATCTTGTGAGGAACCTCCTAAAATTTCTTCAAATATATTTGAACTATACATGGAGCAGCTATGGGAGTGTACACACACACACACACACACACACACACACACACACACCCAAATTTTCTGAGGGTGAAATGTTATGACTTGCTACCAGCTGTCCATCTTCTAAGATAAATGCTTGTCTCTGTAAAATCTCAGGACCCCTCTTCTATCCATCTGATGCCTGCTGGGAGAACTCAGAATCAACAGAGGTCTGGAAAAAACTCAGAGCCATTAAAAGTAACCATTAGAAACCTAGATATTTATATAGGTGACTAGTCAAGAACATTGAACTTAACTGCTCTAACTTCCTTCCCTTTTCTCTTCTCCTCATGTTGTATGTCTATTTTTTCTGCTTCTTTTTTTTTAAAGTCTTGTCTCATCTTTTTAAAAAATTGGAATCTATAGCATAGGTTATATTTTACTTTTGTTTTGGTGTTGTGTGCTCATCTTGTTTGAACAAGATCTCTTAGTCACATGCCCACAGTTAATGTGTGTGGTCTCTTTTTTGGAATAGGTTAAAAATGGTTTGCAAATGGTCAGACTGAGGCAGGAAGGAGTTAGGGATCTAGTTAATGTGGTGGAGTGGGAAAGGCAGTGGATTTGGGAGTAGATTTGAATCCTACCTTGGCCACCTGCCACCTTCATTAAGTCACAATCCCTCAAGCCTTATTTTTCTCATTTTGAAAATGAGGGAATTGGACAAGGTAACCTCTAAGTCTAAATTCTATGAGGGGAGGAAGAATGCAAAGGAACAAGGAAAAATTGTGCTCAATCTTTACCTAGGAAAGAGCAATAATGCAAGCAGTATACTAAATGATATTTCCTGAACTGAGAAAAGGCCACAAAGTCAGAGGAGATTATGTGGTCAAGGTCACAAGGTCTTGAAGGAGGCAAAGGTAGTAGAAAACACATAGTAGGCATAGTCTTGATCAGAAAATTTTCTTCTTGTTGAGGATATGAAATTTATGTGCATTGGTTGATAGGATGGCCAGAAAACAAATTAAGTACACAACCTTCATCAAAATAAAAATTCTCATAAGCCTCAAGCATGACCATTTCATGGGGAGCACAAGGGGAAAGGCTGCTTCCATAATGCTATTCTGATGGAATTCTTGATTTATTCCTGCAGGAAAATTTATTGACAAGCACACCCTATAACTGATTATACGTCCTAGAAAATATTTCCTGTCAGAAAAGTCTAAGAGCCTATTGATGTTAAGAATGTCATTTCTGATCAGAAAAGACAGTCGTTATGCAAGAGGCACTATCAGATTAAAGGGATGGCTATGGTATTTCAAAGATTAGTGTGCAGGCTCTGCTTCTTAAAGCAGTTTTCTTTAGCGCATGCTAAGCAGAGGTGAGCTAACCACAGTAGTAAAATTACTTTTCTAAAAGATTACTTTTTTAAAAAGGAATTTTCTTGAGGATATCAGCAAACTGTAACCAAGAACATTTCTACTGGAATTCTGTGACTGAAAGAACAAAAGTTTTAGGAAATGTGGAGGCAGAATAGCAAAGCAGAAAGTGCCAAAGGCCCAAGTTTAAGCTCTGATTCTAATTATGAACAAAGCCAAAAGCACACCATCCAGCCTTTTGGGTGATTGTGAGGAAAGTGCTTAAAAGCCTTTAGAAATGTAAGCCAGTATTCATCATCAAATCATCATCATTATCAGGACTGATTTACCTGCAGTGAGAATATACAAGAAAAGAAATGTGGATTTAAAAAAAAAAAAAAAGCTGTGAGTCACATGAAACTTTTTTTTTCTTTTCTTGTTTCCATGAAATTCCATGTCTGTGGCTAATTTTAAAGACATTTGCTATAGACAAATGTAATTTTGGTGGTGTAAGGAATACAGTAGCCTCCTGGACCTGCTAAATGAAGGAGCCCTATGAAAATTTTAAAACAAAAACAAAACCCTGATAGGGAAGTTGAATCACCCAGTCACAGTGTTAGATCAGGAGTAAGAGCCCCAGACCCCTTTTCCCAGCAGGGATTTTGAATATCCACTAGTCTCCAATTCCCCAGGAGTCTTTTTTCCTCCAATTAGTATGAATCAATACTAGTCTCCAGCTCCAGAGTTCTAGCACCTTTCCCCTGGTCCTGCTAGATCCAGATAAGAACCCTACACAAAACTACCAGACTCGACTGGTTTGGGAGAGGGCTCTCCATTACAACTGACTGACCTATACGTTGTTCCCTCTGACTGTATATTCTCTGAAAGTATATTCTCTGACTGAGCTTTGCTTTATTTTAGACTTGTTTTATTGCCTTGTTGTGAGCTCCTGTTTCATTGTATGGGACTTTGGTATCCCCTGAAGCTCCTTCAGTATATAGACTAAGGGGCATAAAAGTTTATTTTTAAGTCTGATAACTTATCTCAAACTTAACTATTTTTAAACTTTAAGATCTATTTGATAGGTGCTCAGCAAACGCTGCTTCCTGAAAGACTAGAAAAGCCTCTTGGCTCTATTGCTTTCTTTAATGGAAAAAAAAAAACAAAAACAAAAACAAACAACAATCTTCCCTTTGTTTTAAAATCTAGAAGTTTAAGGAACTGGGGGCCTTTTATCAAAGCCTAAAGTAACTGCTAAGTAAACCATATTTAACAGCGGGTAGTCTTCAACCCTTTCCCAGTATCTCCTTCCAGTCTGCTGGAATGAGAAAGAGAACAAACAGCCAGAAAAATTACCATTGTCTACACAACCATTCACAAGCACCAGTGGCTCTGCATGGTTTTGACTCCACCAACATCATGTTTCCCCCAAGGAAAAGCTCCTCATCATAGAGACTGCTTCAGTTTTGTGACTCAATTGTCCCTGCCTCTCTGATTGGAGGGCAAAAAGCAAAAAACTCCTCCCAAAGCTTTCCTTTATAGAAGGCTCAGAAGTTCCACACACCTCTCTCTCTCCCACTACCTGTTGTGCTTGGTTTCAACTTCACCAACATTATGCAGAAAGTGCCACCCCCCCCTTTCAGCTCCCTACTACGTATTGCCTTCCTCCCTTAGATTATAAACTTCTTGAGGGGAAGAGACTATCTTTCTTTTTCTTGTTCACCAGAACCTGGCACATAGTAAGTGCTTAATAAATGTTTACTACATTGTAAATGAGGACATAATTTTATGCTTCTCTTAATGATTATTGATTCTTGAGAATTTCTAGTTATAATCAAAGGCTTTTCGTCTTCAAGTTTGAGGTTTCTTTCCTTCCCCTCTTGTTGCCTACTTTCTGTGTAATTAAATCCTTTTCGGGGTCACACAGAGCATAATGCCACATCCCCTAGTTTCTTGAATAGACAGAAAATTCACATAGCTCAATAAAATCATAGGCTACAAGGCTACATATATATATATATATATGTAAATAAAACAAAATAAAATATAGCAATGTTTTCCTGGAAGAAATGCATCTTTAAAGGATAGATATCTAAAATAATCCTACTGAATAAAAGGTTACAGATGAAATCTTTGCTTTATCCTTACAGGCAAAGCAGTGGCCAATTTAGTTTCACAAGTTTGGCATGTAAAGCATCTAGTTATGCCCTGCTTTCATGCTACATAAAAAACACATAATTTTACCTTTGAGGGGTAAGAGTAACAATTTTAATGATCAAATTGTGCACTGTACTTGAGTAGGAGCTTAGTGTGAAGTATAAAAAGTATTAGACATAACTTTTCCTTTTTATTTCCCACAAAATCTAGCACACTTTAGGCAAATAACAGGCAGTGTGGTGTATTAGAAAAAATACTGGTCTGGGAGTCAGAGGAGATGGAGTTAAACTATCTAGGACTTGGGAGGAGTTTCCTAGTATCTCTTGGCCTATATTTTCAGGTTTGTAAAATGAAGGAGTTAGACCAGATGATCTCTAAGGCCCCTTCCAGCTATTGGTACTAAAGTACCTAGCACATACAAATATTCTCCAATTACTAAAGAAATATTGTCTGACTAGGCAACAGTTACAATTTTAGACTACCTTCTACATAAGAAAGGCAGTTGATGAATGATCCTAAATGCTAGTTATTCACGTGCAGTCCCAGGGCAGAGAATTCCTTAGTGTCATCTCTGCATTTAAGACAGGGGTGACGGAAGAGATAGTGGCAGAAGGTCTCTGAATGACTGGAGAAGAGCGAGCTATTCCCACTTTTATTTATATCTTCTTCATGTGCTCTAGCCAATTTATCATAATACTGGCATTTTTTAATCCTCAAGATATCTTGGGAAAATACTTAGCTAGGTAGAAAATATTATTAATATAAGCAAAGAATAAAAACTATGACATTTAATTTGACTATATCATATACTTATGTTATTCTACATGAGCCATGTAGGAGCCTACATGCTATGGATGCCCGAGCTATATAAACTCTAGCCTAAAGGAACTTCACAGGCCTACTATTCTGGAAAGAATGTTCAAGAAGGCATAAATCTTGTCTGCCACATTTAATTCCATGAGTAACTGAAGCACCAATGGCAGGAGCATCTTGGAATGCAGGTATGAAGGACTCACATTTGATATGATAAAGGGAAAATCTCCATCCCTTTTCCCCACCTATACAACCATGTTACTAGTAGAATTTAAAGAGTGTAATATAAAGAACAAACATGGGAAAACCATCAAGCTGGAAAATATAGCTTTGTGACTTAACTACTAAGCAACCTAAGGAAAAAATGCCAGATTATAAGTCTAGTGATCAAATCTTGCTGTTTCTTATATAATTTCTATGAGATAATATATAATTGTGGGAAACTGTCTTCAATTGTTTTTCATTTTTTTGTCTCCTCATTAAAATGGCTATTTTAGGTATTTAAGATATTTTAACTAATAAAACCAATAAGTACAAGCTATTCTTTATAAACTTTATGCAACAAAAGTCACTGAGTTGATGCCTCCATTCATTTAAATTTGTATTGTAGGCATGGAAACTTATTTACCTACCCAAAGCTAGACAAAAATTTTACATTCAGAAAACCTGAAACTCTTGTGATATGGTAAAGAAATTCTAATATAAATGAAAATGAAGACTCATTAAAATGTCACAAATATTTAATTTTCTACATGCTTGTACATGTATATGTACCATCAGTTCTCACGGTGCTTTGTTGTTTTAAATAGACAAAAAATATAACAAAATGGGAAATATTTGCAAGAACTTCTCTATAAGACTTATAGGTTATATGACTAACAAAATGGAGGATAATATGGCTAACAAAATGGAGGATAAGACACTTTCTTAAATCCTCATCTCTCAAACCTCTCCAAAATAAGAATTATATACAAGAGATTAAGCAATTTCAGCTGTTTCCACAATCCAAGACCCTAATGAGGTTAAAAAACATTCAATAAACTTACAGCAGAAAAGGCTAATCTCTAACCCCTAAAGTGCTCACTGAGCACCCCCTCCCTCATCAACCACAATACTTTAGGAGGGCTACACAAGCTGAGGCTTGCAACAGGACTTAACTCTATCCCCATGCCCCTTGTCCCTATACTATAGAAAATCAGAAGATAAAAGACTGCTCTGTTTAGAAATCACTGTGGCAGCACTCCACGCTATAACAGAAATCAGCTGAAAAAATGAAGATAAAGAAATGAAGGGAACTGGGGCAAGATGTTAGTCATGTGTGGGGCACTTTGAGAAGCTGAGGCTGGAAATATGATATGGGAGAAGGCTGCAATGGCCTCAAGATATAGTCCCTAGGGTAACTACCATTAAAAGGGAAGGAGTTAGAAAGTGACCAATAGGACATTAACTATAAAGGAAGAAAATTCAATTGCAAACCTTGAGTGAAAGCAAATAAATCAATAGGGAAAATATTACTAAAAGAAGGGAATATGGCCTTCCAGAACAGCTAAGTGAGTACAATCATCTACGAATAAATATTGCAAGACAAAAGAAAATGAATAAATATCTAATGAAGCAAAGAACCCTGGGAAATTCCCAAGAGAGCTTGGAATCAAAGCAGGATGTTCCCAAATGGTTTAAAAGAGAAGAATTATGAAAGCAGAATTTATGATCTACACAGCAAAAATAATTTGCAGAATGGGAACATTTGGATCCATGGTGGTAAGTCTCAAAGAAACAAAAGAGAAAATAACCAATTGGTAATGCAAATACATAGAAGTGAAGGACAACCTGAAGAAGAGAAGCAAAAAGCAATAATGTTAAAGGAAAACATACCCATAAAAGCAAAACATTGATCTTGAAGACAGGACACACAGAGATAACTTAAGGATTACATGTCTCTCAAAAGAGCATACATGCATACACACACACACACACACACACACACACACACACGTACACACGTACCAATGTAAAGAATCCACAGCTTACCTCTAGGAAAATAAACACAATAATCTTTGCTGCAAATTCCAAGGTACAGTAGTTAAATTTAATAATTTCAATGACAAACAACAAATTCTGCAAGTGACCAGGAGAAAGACCTTCAAATATAAAGCAAAGGAAATTTGAATAACACAGGACTATCCTTTACCCACCAAAGCCAACAGGAAACAATGGAATACTGTATTCCAAAGAGCAAAGGAGCTCAAGATGCAACTCAAGATGACAAGGGTGAAAGCAGAAGTCAAATAATGATGGTGGAGAAACAGTCTGAAAACATCACAGACTAAATTTCACCATACCATGCCTACTTGTGAATCAATATTGGGAGGGATTAAATTGCAGAATGGGAGGGCCTTAAAAGGAGAGGGGGGAGGTAGAAGAGAGAGTAATATATAATATGTTCTAATCTGGTCAAAGATTAACAAAGAAGGGAAAACAAATCAGCAAGAAGAGGTAAGTAGAAGAATGGATAAGGATGCAAAGAGAGGGACTGAAACAAAGGAAAAGAAAGGGGAAATTTTCATTTCTGCGGTCAGGAGTTCCATTAAAAAATGTTTCCTGGAGGAAGACTGAGATTCTTTAAATAGAGGCATTTTATAACGTGTATAACCTGCAGGGATTTGGTAGGTTTTTGTTTATTTTGAAATAATAATTTTTTTTATTATGGTGCAGGAATGTGTGTGTGTGTGTGCGCGTGTGCGTGAGTGCACACTTTTATTTATCACTTCATTCTCTGAAGGTGGATAGCATCTTCCTATGTAGGCCTTTGTAGCTGATTTGAATATTTATAATATTCAGAACAGCTTAGCTATTCAGTTATTCTTCGAATAATATTGCTGTTACTGTATAAAACATTCTCATGGTTCTGTTCATTTCATTATTCATTATTTCATGCAAGTCTTTCTATGTATTTCTAAAGTCAAGAAGCTCATCATTTTTGACCGAAAAGTGGTATCCATCACAACCAATCATAAACCAAAACTTCTTTAACCATTACCTAACTGATAGGCATCCACTCAATTTCCAATTCTTTGCCACCACAAAGTGAGCTGGTATAAATATTTTACATATGGGTCTTTTTTCTTTTTTCCCTGATCACCCTGGGAAACAGACCTAACAGTGATATTGCTGAGACAAAGAGCATACAAAGCTTTATAACTCTTTGGGCATGATTCCAGACTGCTCTCTAAAATGATTACATCAGTTCACAGTTCCACCAACAGTGTATTACTGTCCCAATTTTTTCCACATCCCCTCCAACGTTTGCCATTTTCCCCTCCTATCATTTTAGCCAATCTGATGGATTGAGATGATATCTCAAAGTTGTTTTAATTTGCATTTTGTTAATAGTTTTCCTTATGGTAAAGCATCCTTGCATTCATGGTATAAATCCCACTTGGTCACAATGTATAATCTTTGTGATATATATTGTTGTAGTCTCCTAGCAAGTATTTTAAGATTTTTGCATCCACATTTATTAGTAAAATTGGTCTAAATATTCCTTCGCTACTTTTAGTCTTTCTAGTTTAGGTCTCCACACCATATTTCTTTCACAAAAGAAGTTTGGTAGGACTCCTTCTTTGCCTATTATTCCAAATAATTTGTTTAATGTTGGAATTATTTGATCTTTAAATGTTTGGTAGGATTCCATTGTAAATCCATCTGGTCCTGATGCTTTTTCCTTAGAAAGCTCATTTATGGCCTGTTCAATTTTAGTATTCTTCCATTTCACTTAAATTTTTAAATTTATTGGTATATGATTAGGCAAAATAACTCCTAATAATTGCTTTGATTTCATCTTCAATAGTGGCATATTTACTCTTGTCATTTTTGATACCAGCGATTTGGTTTTCCTCTTTTTAAAAATTATATTAACAAATGGTTTATCTATTTTATTGGTATTTTCTTTTCTTTTTTTTTTTCAGAAAACCAACTCCTAGTTTTATTTGTTAATTCAATGGTTTTCTTATATTTACTTTTATTAATCTCACCTTTAATTTTCAGAATTCCCAATTTGCTATTTAATTGAGGATTTTTAGTTTGGTTTTTTTCTATTTTTTTTAAATTTGTATACACAATTTATTGATCTCTTCTTCCACTATATTGCGATGTAAGCACTTAGAAATATAATTTTTCTTCTGATTACTGCTCTTGCAGCATCCCATAGGTTTTGGTATGCTGTTTCCTTATTGTCGTTCTCTTTAATTAATTATTGTTTCTATGACTTGTTTCAACAATCTGGCTAGCAGCTTCTGTAGGGGTATAAGATTCACCCACAGGCAGCACCCAGAAAGCTGCCAACAGCACAGGTTCTTTTGATCTGCTTAATTAAGGAAAGCAAGGTGAAGGGGTTGACGAGCTTACTTTTAATTCAGCATTCAAATATCATTCAGTTAGCTCAGGGGAAAAAGCCAGCACCCTGAACTTCAAAACAAAATGCAAACAAATTTCAAACATCAACAAACTTCGTCTGATTCAATCCCAACACACAGTTACCAGAGTTCAACAAAGTCTCAACATCCAGGTTTACAAGCTGGAGGGCTCCTTACCTACAGCTGCCCGGAGTCTCCTCATCAACACCATCTCCAGAGCCCTGCACAAATGGCTCTGTCCTCCCTTCTTATAGGGCTTCAGACATCATCAAACATCATCTGAATCACCAGAGCTCAGGCTCTGGTGATTGGTTCTTGAGTTGGCCCCTCCCCTTAGGACCCTGGGAGGTTCACATCCACATGGATTACATTAACACCTAATGGACCTGGGACTTAGCACCTAGTAAAGCTCACTGAGATAAATTGAGTCACTCAAAGAAAACAAAGGCCATTCTGGTTACAGACTTGTTCTTTAACCCACTCATTCTTCAAGAATAAGTTGTTTATCTCCACTTAATTTTTAATTTGTGTTTCTATGATCCCTTATTAAAGTTTTTATTGTATTATGATCTGAAAGGATGTATTTAATATTTCTGCTTTTCTGCATTTAACAATAAAGCTTTTAATGCCCTAAATATATGGTCAAATTTTATAAAGGTGTCAAGTGCTGCTGAGAAAAAGTTATATTCCCATCCTATTCCCATTCAATTCTCTTCAGATACCTATCATATCTAGCTTATCTAAAATGCTATTCTCCTCCTTGAGTTCTTTCTTATTTATTTTTTGATTAGCATCAGAGCTCCTGGGGACATATGGCAGCCAAAAGAATAGGTGGTGAGATGGGCCCTGGGAGGAGGTTTCAAGGCAAACAGGAAAAATGACCATGGGGAAGACAAAGGGTAGTAATGATTCAAACAATGAAGGATAGCAATATTAACATCTTTTCTATCACTTGAAAAAAATTGCTATTTCAAAGAGTGAGACACAACAAAAGAGCAAGAGCTACAAGACAATAACATAGAAGCTGTTTATAAGAAGGAATCCAAACTAGATACCTTAGAATAGGTAGATAGAAATGGAAGGTAAAAATAAAAAATAAGATAAAGAAATCCATCTAAGAAAAAGGTAGAGAATGAAATTTAAAAAAAAAATAACTAATGAATAAAACAAGTAGAAAGGGAGAAAAAGAAAGAGGATTTTTATTCTACTACTTGACTGAGAGCAAAGGGCAAGTGGGAAAGAATAGAAAAAAGCAAGTAGGAAAAAGGAACTAATAAATTCAGCAAAAATAGGTAAATGGTAACAAATAGGGAGGGGTAAAGGGAAATGACATGCCTCAAAGTAGATTAAGCTAAAATAACTGAAAAGGTAAAGTATAATCTTTATATTTATCTATCTTTATCTTTACCTATTTAAAGGGGGCAGCTAGATGGTGCAGTAGATAGAGTACCAGGGTTGGAATCAGAAAGCCCTGAGTTTAAATCCAGCCTCAGACAGTTATTCAAATACTGTGACCCTGGGCAAGTCACTTAACCCAGTTTGCCTCAATTTTCTCATCATAAAATGAGCTGGAGAAGAAAATGGCAAACCATGTCACTACCTTTGCCAAAAAAAAAAAATCCCCCCAAAATAAAATGGGGTCATGAAGAGTTGGACACAACTGAAATGACTGAACAATAACAAATCTATCTAAAACCACAAGAAAGTATTATATATAGTGGAGATAGCTCAGAAGTTTTCCAAATAAATATAGGATGTCCACTCTCCTGTCTATTGTTTGATATAGTTCTGGAAATGTTAGCAATACCAGTAAGAGAAAAAAATTTTTTTTTATTTTTTTATTTCATATTTTTAGTTTTCAGCATTGATTTCCACAAGATTTTGGATTACAAATTTTCTCCCCATTTCTACCCTCCCTCCACTACAAAATGGCATATATTCTGATTGCCCCATTTCCCAGGTAGCCCTCCCTTCTGTCACCCCACTCCCTCCCATCCTCTTTTCCCTTACTTTCTTGTAGGGCAAGATAGATTTCTATACCCCATTGCCTGTATATCTTATTTCCCAGTTGCATGCAAAAACAACTTCTTTCTTTGAACATCTGCTTTTAAAACTTTGAGTTCCAAATTCTCTCCCCTCTTCCCTCCCCACCCACCCTCCCTAAAAAGGCAAGCAATTCAACATAGGCCACACATGTATCATCATGCAAAACCCTTCCACAATACTCATGTTGTGAAAGACTAGCTATATTTTCCTCCCTCCTGTCCTGTCCCCCTTTATTCAATTTTCTCTCTTGACCCTGTCCCTTTGTGAAAGTGTTTGCTTTTGATTACCTCCTCCCCCTATCTGCCTACCCTTCTATCGTCCCCCCTTTTTTATCTCCTTCCTCCTTCTTTCCTGTAGGGTAAGATACCCATTTAAGGGTATATGTTATTCCCTCCTCAGTCAAATCTGATGAGAGCAAGATTCACTCATTCCCCCTCACATGCCCCCTCTTCCTTTCCAATGAACTGCTTTTTCTTGCCACTTTCACGTAAGATAATTTACCCCATTCTATCCCTCCCTTTCTCCCTCTCTCAATATATTCCTCTCATCCCTTAATTTGATTTTATTTTTTTAGATATCATCCCTTCATATTCAACTCACCCTGTGCTCTGTGTGTGTGTGTGTGTGTGTATACGTGTGTGTATATACATATATGTGTATATTATATTCCCTTCAGCTACCCTAATACTGAGGTCTTATGAATGATACACATCATCTTTCCATGTAGGAATGTAAACAAAACAGTTCAACTTTAGTAAGTCCCTTATGATTTCTCTTTCTTGTTTACCTTTTCATGCTTCTCTTGATTCTTGTGTTTGAAAGTCAAACTTTCTATTCAGCTCTGGTCTTTTCACTGAGAAAGCTTGAAAGTCCTCTATTTTATTGAAAATCCATATTTTGCCTTGGAGCATGATACTCAGTTTTGCTGGGCAGGTGATTCTTGGTTTTAACCCTAGCTCCATTGACCTCCAGAATATCATATTCCAAGCCCTTCGATCCCTTAATGTAGAAGCTGCTAGATCTTGTATTATCCTGATTGTGTTTCCACAATGTTCAAATTGTTTCTTTCTGGCTGCTTGCAATATTTTCTCCTTGATCTGGGAGCTCTGGAATTTGGCAACAATGTTCCTAGGAGTTTTCTTTTTGGGATCTTTTTGAGGAGGCAATCAGTGGATTCTTTCAATTTCTATCTTACCCTCTGGCTCTAGAATATGTCAGGGCAGTTCTCCTTGATAATTCCTTGAAAGATGATATCTAGGCTCTTTTTTGATCATGGCTTTCAGGTAGTCCAATAATTTTTAAATTATCTCTCCTGGATCTATTTTCCAGGTCAGTGGTTTTTCCAATGAGATATTTCACATTGTCTTCCATTTTTTCATTCCTTTGGTTCTGTTTGATAATATCTTGATTTCCCATAAAGTCACTAGCTTCCACTTGCTCCAATCTAATTTTCAGGGTGGTATTTTCTTCAGTGGTCTTTTGGACCTCCTTTTCCATTTGGCTAATTCTGCCTTTCAAGGCATTCTTCTCCTCATTGGCTTTTTGGAGCTCTTTTGCCATTTGAGTTAGTCTATTTTTTAAGGTGTTGTTTTCTTCAGTATTTTTTTGGGTCTCCTTTAGCAAGTCATTGACTTGTTTTTCATGGTTTTCTCGCATCACTCTCATTTCACTTCCCAATTTTTCCTCTACTTCTCTTACTTGCTCTTCCAAATCCTTTTTGAGCTCTTCCATGGCCTGAGACCAATTCATGTTTTTCTTGGAGGCTTTTGATATAGGCTCTTTGACTTTGTTGATTTCTTCCGGCTGTATGTTTTGGTAATTTTTGTCACCAAAGAAAGATTCCAAAGTCAGAGTCTGAATCGGAGTCCGTTTTTGCTGCCTGTTCATGTTCCCAGCCAACTACTTGACCCTTGAGCTTTTTGTCAGGGTATGACTGCTTGTAGAGTAGAGAGCACTTTTTCCCAAGCTTGAGGGTCTATGCTGCTGTTTTCAGAGCTATTTCTACACAGCAAGCTCTGCCACACCAGCGCTCCTCCTCCCCCAAGACCTGCCAACCCAGACCGTGACTCAGATCCAAGCAGATTCTGCACTCCTGCTCTGATCTGCCACTTAATTCCTCCCACCGGGTGGGCCTGGGGCCAGAAGCAACTGTGGTTGTAGCTCTGGAAGCAGCATCAGAGCTACACCAACTCTGCCACCCCCAGCGAACTCCTTTCACTCAGTCCCCCTAAGCTTTTCCCACTAAACTTCTCTGTTGTCTTTGGTGTTTGTGGGCTGACAAGTCTGGTAATTGCCACAGCTCACTGATTCAGGGCTGGGGCCTGTTCTGCCCGGCTCCATGTCTGGTTGGAGCAGGCACAGCCCACACTGGGCTCTGCTCCGCTCCGCTCCCAGCCTCCTGCGATAGACCTTACCCAGCAACCATCCAGGCTGTCCTGGGCTGGAGCCCTGCTTCCCTCTGTTATTTTGTGGGTTCTGCAATTCTAGAATTTGTTCAGAGCCATTTTTATAGGTGTTTGGAGGGACCTGGGGGAGTGCTTTAGACAAGTCCCTGTTTTCCAGCCACCATCTTGGCTCTGCCCCCCCAGAGAAAAAATCAAAAGTATAAAGAATGTAAAGCTGTCCATATTAGCTGATGACATAATGGTTTACTTAGAAAATCCTAGGGAATCAGCAAAGACACTAATTGATATAATAGTTTCAGCAAAGTTGCAGGCTACAAAATAAACCCTCCAAAATAAGACAGCATTTTTATATAATAATGACAAAATCCAAGAGTCAATAATAGAAAAAGAAATCCTTTTCCACATAACTGTAAAATGTATAAAATGTTTGGGTATCAATTTATCAAAGCCCACTAAATACTGGCATAAATTCAATTACAAAATGCCCCTCGAGAAATAGAGAAAAACTTAAAATAGCTAGAATAATATTCAGTACTTACTGCTGTGCCATACCAACATAAAAATGATAATGCTACAAAACTTATTCTACACTTTCAATGGTATACCAAACTATCAAAGGGAAACTTTATGGAACTTGATAAAATAACAAAATTTGCTTAGGAAATTACAAGATCTAGCAAAAGAAATAATGAAAAAAGTACAGAGAAAAGGAAAATGAAAAAGATTACATGCCTTTTGCAGTTATAGGCAAAATACAAATTCTTAAGCAAACAAAAGATTGAGGACATACATGAAACTGAAATGTTTTTATATAATCAAAATTAATGCACTTCAGGTATGAAAGCAAGCAGCCAAATAAGAAAAATATCTTTTATCAAATATCTCTTTTAAAGGTTGCTATCCGAGATACATAAAAAAAATTAATGTAAACATATAAGGCCAAAAGCCATCCTCAATAGATAAATGTTCAAATAATATGAATAACCAATTCTCAAAAAACTGCAAACATTAACAAACCACATACTCCAAATCACTAATAATAAGAGAAATGCAAATGAAAACAACCTCACCTCATAAAAATAAGCAAAGATGACAAGAGACAGGAATAGTCAAAGCTGGAGAGATTCTAGGAAGATAGGCACATTAGTGCAATGTCAGTGGAGCTGTGAAACAGTACAACCATTTTTGAAAGTAAATTAGAATTATATGAATAAAGTGATAAAATGCCCATATCCTGTGATCTAGAGAGTCCACTACTAGGCTTATACTTCAAGGATGCCATTGATAAGAAGAAAGTCCTTATATACATCAAAATAATCATAGTACACTTTTTATGTTAGTAAAGAATTGGAAACACAATGAATGCCCACTGATTGCAGAATGGCTAAACAAACTGCAGTAGACAGATGTAATGGAGTATCGCTGTTTTTTAAGAAATAAAGATTTTGATGAATATGAGAAACATGGAAAGATCTATGTGACCTGATGCAAAGTGAAGTAAGCGCTTCGCCAGAGCCAAGTAAACAATAGAACAGTAAATTGAAGTAAATTGAAAGAACCACCTAAAAATGAATTTATAAAATTACAAGGAACAAGCATGGCTCCAGAGAAGAGATAGGAGAATACATCCCCAACCAAACCCTTAGCAGATGTAGGAAGTGCACAAGTGTGGAATATTACACATATTTTTGGACTTTTAAATGTATTGATCAGTTATGTTTATTTTTTTCTTCTTTTTTATTTATAAAAATAGTATTTGTTATATAGGATGGTTCTCATGGAGGGGAAGGAGGAGTTCCTTGGGGGGAACTTATTTTGAAAAGAATTTCATTTCCCAATTGAATGAAGTTTCTGAAAATGCATTACTTCTAATGTTAACAAGAATGTCACACAGACACACACAGACACACACACGAAACACAAATTCTTGTCCATAAGTGAAAATGTTGGGGAGATGAGTATTATTTGTATCATAAAGACTGACTCAAGGAAGATAACATCTATCCAGTATATGCCCTTTATTTTCTCCATCTATAACACAAAAATACTTTGCTCATTAGAATGATAATGAATTAGGGGCAGCTAGGTGGAGCAGTGAGTAGAACAACTGGCCTGGAGTCAGGAGGACCTGAGTTCAAAGTCAGTCTCAAACACTTGACACACTTACTAGCTGCATGAGGGCAAGTCACTTGACCCCAACTGCCCTGCCCTCCCCCCTCCAAAAAAAGAAACAAACAGAATGTTAACGAATTAAATGTTAAGTAGTGCTGCTGACTTTTGCAGGATGAAATGGAACAAATGCCCTCTTATTAGCTCATTCAATAGTGGAAGGAAGGTGGGGAAGTGGCCAAAAGTCAAGTTTTGCCTCAGTTCTGTCACTAACTTAACTTCTTTGATGAGGTAATCCAAGTACCTGGAAAGTCCTACTCCCAGGAATGTTTTCCTTCCAGCATTATTTTCTCAAACTTTGATTATCTGGATTTGTGTGTTATCTCTTCACTAGATTATAAGCTCCATAAAGATAAAGACCCTGACTTATTTAACCTTTGCATCATTTGAATCATAGAATCTAGCACAGCCTCTGCATACAGTAGGTGCTTACTAAATATTTACTGAATGAGGGCAAAAATAAGATGCTCTAAATTCATTTTGACTGGCAATGGTTGACTGGAGTTAAGCAAGAGATCCCAAGGCTGTCACTGCATGGTGTGCTTATCTGTAGAGTTGAAAAAATAGAAGTCACACTTGACAACCAAAGGGTTACAAACATTTGGAACATCACTAAAAATGTTTCTGAAATTACCATATCAAACTGGCATGAAACAAAATATGTCAATATGAATACTTCAGAGGAACATGGCAAGATTTAAATGAACTGACCCAGTGAAGAATGCAGAACTAAAAGAACAATATACATAATGATCTTAAAGAGCAATATATACAATGACAGCAAAAATGCAAATGAACCCGCCTTAAAATGCAGCAAAACTCAGATCAAATAAAACTGATGATGTTAATTCCAAATTACTGAAGTAAAAGCACACACACTTCCTTATAAGAAAAATGTAAATGTTACACAAACTCTCAATTGAAAGCACTATATTTTAAAGTTTTACTTATCTAGTTTTAATGGCAAGTCAGTATGGGGAAAGGAGACTTGCTTGCTGCGAAGTGACTTTGTCCAATCAAAATTATGGGGAGATTTTTTAAAAGACATTTTCCTGCAACATCAAGAGAAACCAGCTTGAGGACTGGGTCCAGAACTAGAGGTGGGTGTGGGAGAACGGAAGGAGTATTTATTATGGTGCCTAAAACCTGAGGGAAAGGCTCCATGTAGAGAAATCATTTATATCAACCTCCTGTATTGCGCTGTTTATACTGGTCACTTGTGGTTTCGCTAAAGAAAAGTCAACTTGAATAAAAGGCTAATTTATGGAAAAATAGGTCTTGGTTATTGTCTCATGAGAGTGGCTGGTTTGTAGGTGTTGTGTTCCATTTCTCAGGTTTCAGTGCATATTAGTTTAAATAACTGAATGGTGAAAGGTTGGAAACTTTCCACTAGTCCTCACAGCTATGAAAGGAAATGGGAAAGGGGCAGTTCTGCAGATTTGGGGCCAAGAAATCTGATCAATGCTAATTAAAAATTAAGTATCAGTCATTTGTTCAGGATGTCATAAAAGACATCAGCAGGGCTTTTCGACAAGGCCTTTATTTATGTTGTTGGGAGGAGAACTAAGAAGAAAGGGAAATGAGGTGCATGATAAGAAAACTTTCATAGGATTTAAAGATGGAAGGGATTTTAGAGATGATTTATTCTGTCCTCCAGTTTGACAGATGAGGAAACTAAGGCCTAGAGAAGGGAAGACACTTTTCCAAGATCATAGAAGTGAGTACTAAATTTCAGTCTCTGGCCTTCTAACTCCAGTCCAATGTTCTTTCTTCTAAACTGCCTTGCTTGTGTTATGAGGTTTCTTTTTAAATCAGTTACCACCCTCAATAATTATAGTAAGACACAGAGAAGGAGGATAAGAACGTATAGGGTTGTTGCCATCTAATCTTCTAGAAGGAATGCCAACATCAAAGAGAATATAGATTCATCAAAATGTAATATCTAAATGGTTCAATTAAAATTATCTCCTCCTTAGGTTGTTACCATCTTGATTTCTCTACACCATTTGTACTGATGACCATTTTCTTCCTCCTTAATACTCTGCCTTCCCAATATTTTCACAATAATATTCCTCCTAGCTGTCTGACCATTGATTTTCATACATTTCAAACCATGCTATCTTTGCACGGGTATCAGGGAGCTCTACTGTGTATGCATTCTCATTCTCTCACTCTCTTAGTCTCTCTCACTCTCTTAGTCTCTCTCACTCTCTCAGTGTCTCTCTCTCTGTGTCTGTCTCTCTCTTCCCCTTCCCCTCCCCCCCTTCTTCCCTTTCTCCCCTCCCATGGGTTCACCTCTCAGCAGCTACCCTCCCAACAGACCTCCAGCTCCTTGGGTCCTGTTGTCTCCATTAATGATAACTTACTATAGCTAGATTAGCCCCAGCCACTCAACCACACTTCACAAACATCTTCTTGCCCACTATTTCCTTCTGCCTTGCCCTTCCCTCCCACCCCCCCTTCTTGTTCGGCAAAATAACCACATCACCAAAATCACTGCTTCTGGAAAGGGCATTTCAAGTGACCACACTATGGCTATATTCACCATATCTGTGACCTCCCAAATTGAAACACTTCTCAAACTTAACATGACCAAAAGAGAACTCAGAATCTTCTTAAATTCCCTTCTCCTCCTAACTCCTCTATTTTAATTGCAAGCATGGCTTCCCTTAGGTTCACAACCTTAGTCATCTTTGATTCTTCCCTTTCTTGCATGGCTCATATTCAATGACTTACCAAGTCTTGTCAATTTTATCTCTACAATATCTCTCCAATTGATCTCCTCTATACTCACACTGCCACCTCTGTAGTTTAACACCTTATCACTTCTCACCTAGGCCATTTTAATAATCTCCTGATTGGGATCCTGGCTCTCTAATTCATCCTTCATGCAGATGCCAAACATTCCTCCTAAAGCACAAGACTAAACATGTCATTTGTTTGCTCAAGAACCTTCCATTCCCCTCTCTTGCCTTTAGGATAAATGACAAACTCTTTACCTTTAGCATGTAAAATCCTGCACAATTTGGGTCTAGCCCGTCTTCTCAGGGTTGTCTTTTGTCTTTGACTCAACTTGTTATTTCATCAGTATGATGAACACCTGGTAAGGAACGTCCTCGGCCAGTGCAGAGCAATGATGTTCTCTTCAACTGATAGTTTAGAGAGTCATTCTGGAGTACACAGAGATTGAATGAAGTGCTCAAGGTCACTCAGCCAGTATATTTCAGAGGCAGGACTTGAACCCAGACACTCCTGATTTCAAGGCAACCTTTCTATCCACTAGGCCATGCTACTTCATCTTTCCAAGGTTATTCCACATTATTCCCATTTAGAAGCACTGCATTCCATCCAAACCGCACTCTTGCTGCTTCCTAAATGCGATATTCCATCTTCAGTTTGGTGCCTTTGCACAGGCTGTCTATCCCCTCTCACTTAGAATGCACTGCCTCCTAATGTCCAACTCCTTCGGAGTGCTTAGCTAGCTCATACCATGGCCATGTGCAACCTCCTGTAGGAAATCTGTACGGATTGCCAGAATTGTTCGTACTTTATCCCTCCTCTATGCTTATCTATAGAAACTGTGCCCCACTCCACCAATTCCTTAAGGATAGAAATTTTCTTTAAATTGTTTTTGTGTCCTTATTATCTATTACAGGGTGTGGCATGTAGCAGATGATGTTTACTAAATGTCTGCTGGATTGGATTAAATTATTTGCAACTCCTCTAGTACCAATTACAGAAAGTACCCTGGTCATGGGTTACTTAGTAGTGGCAAAATAATAAGGATTAGGAGAATAATAGTGCTCCTAGAGGTGTCAAAATACCAAAATTCATTCATAGAAATGATAAAGTGGGAAAAGTCAAGCATTTGGAATCAGAAGACACCTGGGTTTGAGTCCTGGCCTTCTTAGAAGTCCTGGCCTTTAGAAGTCATTTCACATTATGGGCCTCAATTTCCTCAACAGAAAAAGAAGTAATTAGACTAGATGATCTCCAAATTCTTTCCCAGATGTAAATCCTCTGATTTTAATCAATAATTAGCTACATATTTGATGAATATGTGTTCATAATATTTTGTATTTCAGTCTACTTAGGGGACAACATGATATTAGGTGTTTGTTTTATGGGAAAGGGGAGGGAAGGAGATTGCAGAATAAATTTAACCAGAGGTAAATTAGGCACTAAAGTACTGAGCAAACTGGGAAATACTTTGATGGTTATTTGTTGCTTGATCAAGAAATGAAGTCTTAAAGTAGCAAGGCTTGTTTCCCCCTCTGCCTTCTGTTCTGGGTAAAACTCCTGACTATAGACCAAACTAACTGAAAGAAAAATAAAGATTTTTTTTAAACAGAAAAATGTGGAAGCAGCAATTTCCTAGATTTCTTAGAATACAGCAACCTATAATTTCTGTTGACAGGCAATCCCTATTTTGGGAAGGGGACTCAATAGAAGAGTTGCTTAAGAAGTCTCAAAATGAACAATTTTAAGAATTTCACATAAAAAAAGACTAATTGAGCTTCAGAATCTTATAATTTATAATTCATAGAATTTAGAGCTGAAAGGGATCTTATATATAATTTAATTTGCTTGCCACTCCATGTGGATAAAGGATAACAACAACAAATACAACTTCACATAACGTTATAAAGTTGGAAAAGCATCTTATACATATGTACTATTGTCATCTTCACCACATAGATGAAGAAACTGAAGTCTAGACATTATATAGGTAGGACAGATCTTATTTTAAATGTAGTGGGAAGTGTTCTTTGCATGTGGAACACACACCAAAGCCTAAGGTGCATATTATGATTAATAGCAATATTAGTTCATGTCCTCTGGTGGTGGCACATTTGAAAGAATGAGATTGGGGAGGGGTGGTAATTATTTGGCAGAAGTATTTTCTACATATTGCATAATGGGTCCCTGGAAATCAAAATGTAAAAGATTTCTGAGACCATCATGCAATTATTTGGCTAAGGGGGAAGCGCCCTTAAGAAAAGGCTGGATCAAATTCTGAACATTTCTTTACTTGACTTTATCAAGTAAACTGAACAATTCAACTTAACAAACATTAAACAGTGAGTGTGTGAGAATAGTATACTTTATGCAAAAGTCAACACAGAGTGAATTAATACATTAAAGGATAATACTATTTCATATGTATAGAAGTCCCCTTTCCTCCAAAGGTCAAGATGGGCACATTTTTATATGTTTCTTCTATGTGTACTTTCAATTTAATAAATAATGATGACACATAGTGAGTTTGATTCTCCAGGAAGCAGAAGAGTGAGTTACAAAGTGGAATATGCATATGGGCCCACATTTATACAGCACTGAGGAAGCTATCTCCTCACAACAACCTTGTGAAAGAGATAATACAATACAAGCGTTGTTATCTCAGTTTAACATATCAAGACACTGAGATTCAGATATATTATTTTCAGATATTATTTCCCACACTTACAGAAGTAAGAAAAAGTTAATATGTCTCCTGAAATAAACTCTTTGTTGCTTTGGTCCTCTTAAGTTCTAGCCTAAAATTCTAGACGTGCTAAAATATTTCTGAATATTTTAGTGCAAATTAAATTTTGGTAAACTGCAACATTCCATAAATTAACTCATTTTTAAAGAATAACTACTGTGATAGATTTTGTAAAGTGAATAATCACTACCTAATTTATCTTTTATGTAAATTTGGATTCTTTGTGTAGTACCAAGTAAGTAGCTTGTAAGATTGAAATGTTTCTTCTACCTTTACAATCCAACTCATTTATTTGTTGTTGTCGGCATTGTTTTCTGGCTGTTTGTAGTGGTGGCAAAGCAGTACAGGAGAAGCAAGTAAGGAGAAGCAGTACATTTCATTACATTTTGTCAGTATCTGTGGACTCCATCATTACTGTGCTTTCTCTACATGAGGGAATAACCAACTTTATAAGATATTGAAATGTTAAATACTCTTTGCTTGTTGTATCCCATTTTTCTTTCTATCATGTTTAGAGTGTTTGACTGCAATACTAATGTTAAAAACTGGAATATAGAGCCAGTACTGAATTTTCTTAAGTAGTGGACATGGAATAGTAGAGCTTCCATTAACAACAACAATAACAGCATTAAGAACATACTGCTAATAAGCATGAGAGTTCGTGTAAACAGAGGAATACTGACCTTATCAAATGCAAAAACTAGCAATAAACTCTTCTTACGAGAATAAAACCTACTTATACTAAGCATAAGCCTAGAGGGAAGGGAAGATTTGATTCTTGTAGCACCTCAGTAAGTATGATTAGTGCATTAGATGTCCTATTTAATTGTTCCCTATCTTGGCTACAAGCCTTTCAGTATAACCATGAGTCAAGCTGACTTTTTGGTGGTTCAAATGTTATGCTTCTTGATGGGTATAAACTTGGAGTTATCAGTTAAGAAATATGACACTGGCTATCTTTTGTGGTATATTTTGATGATTCTGTTTATATTATAAAGCCTAGAACTGGTGCCAAGATGCAGAGCTTTTATTTAACTAAAATCATGGCACAGTTGGATAAGAGCTCCAGAAGGGAGGAAAGAATCTAAAGAAGGAAGGTATAACAAAAGATGAAATCACAGAATGATAGTAGAGACCAGAGAGGTGATATAAATCTAAGTGCTGAGTAAACTTAGGTCTAAAGGAGTTAAGTAACTATCTCAAGGTCATACAGTGAATTAGAAGGTCCTTTCTATAAAGTATCCTTTCTAAATCCTCCGACTTCTTAATAGACAGAATATATTGATAATTTAACATTTTCTCAATGACTCAGGGGTAGTATTATGAACATCTATTACTGTTTTATGTTGTGCATAATCCAGTGATGCTCTCAAAGTTTCCTGAGGTGGGCTGTATTGTGTTAAATATAGCCTCAGACAGCTGGACTTTTGTTATTCTCCCCCTGGATTTTTATAGTGAAGATTTTCTTTCTTTTTGGGGGCTGGGGGTAGTGAATGTCTTTCCTGACAATCAGGCTATTAGGTACCACTTTTATCCAGTCCTACTCTTTCCTAAGCTATATACTCTCACATCAACAACTGCCTTTTGGACTTTTCCCATTGTAGGAATCTCAAATTTAATATGTTCAAAATAGAATTAGTGGCACACCTACAACTAGCAGTCAGGTCTCTGGAGACCAATCCAGTTCTCTTTCTACTACATATCATGTTCTGTCTTTCATTGCTTAGCTTTAAGTTCATATAACTGTTACTAGTAATATGTTGGACTTGCATATATGGTTTGATATGAGTAAACACGTATGGTTCTTTGGGTGTGCTTTCTGATTATTGTAATATCATGTTAATATTTATTTTACCTCCTGAAAAAAACATAGAACATCATCTTATGATCGTTTTCTTTCTCATCTACAAAATATATGCTAATAAAAAATACTGAAAAATGACAATATGTTTTGCATTGATTATAATCTGAGGTATTATTCCTCTTAATTTCAGTTACTTGTCAAAAACTTAATGTAAATTTAATTAGTATTTATGAATCTACTTTCCATGTACATAGTTCTCCTTTGTTAGTTTTTTTTTTTTTAATGTGGGTCATACTGTTGAAAAAAAAAAAGACCTTACCTGAGTTAGTGCAGTGAATACACACAGTAAAGCATCTGAACAGCATGAGAAGCTGTTGTAACTAATCAACAAAGGATCTCTGTAGAGTGATTTCCAGAGAATTGTGCAATTAAAAATCCCTTCATTTCTATGAAGTCCTTAACTGAAGTGTTCACACTGACATACCAACTTCCAAGAAGAAGGTCAGACAGATTAGACTGTTCTACTTCATGCGGAAAAACATGCTGTCTCATACTACTCCTGTGTGTGAGGTAGTTACTGTTTGGAGAATCTTGTCGATGACGTTCAATTCTGAGTTTAGCTTCTCTCTTCCGTTGTATGAGCAGTAGAGCTAAGCCATTCATTCCTACCATTTGGTGATGAAGATATTTTGGGTAAGTCAACACATCAGATAACAGTTATGAGAGCTCACATATATAAAATGCTTTAAAATTTATGAAGTATTTTCATCATAATTCTGTGAAATGGGTAGTGTAAGTGTTGGTAAATTCCAATTTCCAGAGGAGACATTAGGGGAAGTTTAATCCTTTCAATGCAACTTCTTCTTTTGCTATTTTTAAAGCAATTTTGATGACTATGGTATCACAAACTTGGAGCCAGAAGGAACCTTAGACAACATAGGTTTTGATTTCATCATTTTAGAAACTGAGAGCCAAAGAGGTTAAATGACTTACCTGAATCAGAAAGGGAGTAAGGAGCAAAGCTAAGATTTAAACCCATGTCCTCTGATTCCAAATCTGTCACTTTTTGCACTGTATCCCTCCCCAAATCCTTTCTAAGTTACATGCTCTCTAAATTCTCTGACCTCTTAATAGACAGAATATATTGGTAATTTAACATTTTCTTGGTGACTCAGGGACAGCATTATGAACATCCATTATTATTTTGTGTTAGACATAATCCAGTGATGCCCCCAGGAATTCCTTCAGTGAATTGTACTGTGTTAAATGGCCTCAGACAGCTGGACTTTTGTTGTTCTCTCCCTGGATTCTTATAGTGAGGATTTTATTAATTTTCGGACAAAGGGGGCGGGGGCATGAACGGAGTAGGGGTAGGTCTCTTCCCTGACAGTTAAGCTATTAGATGCTACTTTTATCCAGTCCAACTCTTTCCTAAGCTGTATACTTTCATACTGGTGATTGACCATTGGACTTTTCCCATTGTAGGCATCTCAAATTTAACATGTTCAAAAGACAACTCATTGTTTTCCCCCCTAAATCTCTAACCTCACCCCCTTGTCACTTCATAATTTCTCTATGTCAGATATTACATCCTTTCAGTTACTCATGTTTGCAATTTCAGAATCATCCTCTACCTCCCTTACCCTCTCCCCAATTCCATATCCAATCAATTGCGAAGCCTTTATAGATTCTGGGTCCTTGAATCTGCCCCTTTTGTTTTACCTATACCACAACCACCCAAGTTCAAACCTTCATGACTTCTCATTTAGATTCTGAAATAGCTTCTAAATGGCCTCTCTGCATCCATTCTCTCTCCTCTATTTCATCCTCCACACCACTTCTAAAGCAATATTCCTACAGTAAAGCTTTGACTTGTCACTTTCACGCTCAAAAGTTTCCAATGGCTCCCTACTGTTTCTAGGATAAAATACAAATACCCTTATTTGTTATTCACAATCACAGTCTGGCTGTGGCTTACCTTTCCAACCTTATTACACATTATTCCTCCTCCTGCATTTTTTTTCCAGACAAACTGGTCTACTTGCTATTCCTCATACGCAGCGCCGCCCTGAGCCTCTTGAGCCTTTGTACAGGCTATCCCCCTATACCTAGAAGGTACTCCCTCCTCACTTTACCTCGTAAAATTCCTAGATCTTTGCAAAGCTCCCAGCTCAAGGGTCACCTCCTCCAAGAGACCTTTCCTGACCCCTCGCTGCAGCCGCTACTGCTTGCCTCCTGTAAAAACTCTCTCACTTATGTCTTTGTACTCCTAGAACATAGTAAGTATATCACACATTGTAAGCACTACACAAACAATTGTTCATTAACTCCTGCTGCTGGTAAAAACTCTCTTCAGATTTCAATCCCCATCTTTAGCCTTCCTATCTCCAACTTCTAATGTGCTTCTTCAAGATTCCTTTTGGGTTTGAAAAACAGAAAAGCCACCTTAAAGCTGAGTTTAAAACAAGACGAGATCGTTGCCAAATAAGGGCCGGAGGAGTTCTCCGATGAGTAAAGGTCATGAGATTTTAATGCAAGGACCTGGTGACATCTATTCTGTCTGCTCAGAACTTTTAAACTTGGTAACAGCTTTTTTAAAATATAGTCTTAAGAATTAGAGCTGAAAGGAACCTTAGAGATTGTCTAATCTAACGCTATAAGTGTTAGATGAGGAAACTGGGGCTGCAAATAGTTCCCTGTGCATGATTTTACTCAATTCTGAAAGTAATCCTTTGAGTATACTAACAGGTAAGCCAGCTATACAGTTGAAGCAGCTAGGGCTCAGAGATGTTAAGTGACTTGCCAAATGTCCCACAGCTAATAAGTGGTTGAGGCTAGGGCTTAAATTCATGTCTACTTAGAAGCCAGGATTTTTTATATTACATTTTGTTACCTCTTGGGTAAGGAAAAAGAGCTAGTCCGGGATTTAAAGACAGGCAGGTAGAGTTTGCCAGGGGTAGTAAAGTTAGGTAGAAAAGGTAGAATGAAACAAATGCGGAAAGGGGGTCTAACTAAACACCAGAAGGGAAAACTATTCTGAGCATCGATGAACCAAGTGAAGCCCCTCCTGAGTGGAGAAAGCAAGGGGGGAGGGGAATGTAGAGCAATCAATCCACTATCTTTCACCCACTAATGACTCTCTATATTGGGATGTATTAATAGGACCTGGATGGGAAGAGAAGAACAAGAGAAATAATTTGAACTGACATTTTTTTAAAAAGATAAAATAATTTATAAGGCAAAGGGAAAAGCTTTTTTTTTCTCCTGATATAGACAATTCAGATAGAGATTTATAGAGGATATGACCCTCACCTAAAATAAACTCCCCAAATGCCATATACTCTTGCAGTAATAGATTCAGAGAGAAAATATACTTCATGTGTGTCTTAGAAGTTACATGCACTTTCAAAAGCAACACTAGAAAGATGGTGGAAGAATCTTTGTGACTTCTACAATATGTTTGCACCATCATTTGGGCCTTCAATACATATTCTTTCTTAATGTTCTTTTTGACAGCAAGTCAGACCAAGTTTGGTATAAAATATCAGATCTCCCTCTGGTGGTTATAGCTAACAGATTACAGTATAAAATCTGCTTTGGGCAATTCATGGATTACCTGCTCATAGGGCACAAATATGGTTTTGAAGGCTTAAGTTTCAAGACTATTTTGATTGTTATACAATTGGTTTCTTTTTGAAAAAAATCCATTTTGTCTCTTGTAAATGTTTAACACCTCACATAAAAAGTGGATTATGTATATGTATAAATGGAACTCTATATACTAGTCTCCACAACTACACTGGAAATGGCCAAAAATGTTACAGTTGAAGCATATCTATCAATCAATAATAAAATATTTATAAAGTGCCCACTATGTGTCAGGGGCTGTGCTAGGTGTTGAGGCTATGAATCCAATGAATGAAACAATCCTTACTTGCAAGAAACTTACATTTCAACAGGAGAGACAAGTACATATATAAATATATACAAATAAGTATAAAAAGCATACATATAAATGAATTAAATACAAGGTAGTTTCAAAGGGAGGGCAAGAGCAATTGAGGGGGACAAGGAAGGCTTCACGTAGAAGACAGTATTTCAGCAGCATCTTGAAGGAAAAGAGGAGTTAACTGGGGGAGAAGGGTTAGGTTGCAGGAGTGGGAGAGCATTCCAACTACTGAGATTAGCCAGTACAAAGGCTGGGAGAGTTGTGTGTTGCTGTGAATGAAGAACAAAGAGAAAGCCCATTTGGCTGGATAACAGTATGAGAGGCAAAGTAGAATACAGTGGGTTTACAAAGATATGTTGGGACTAGGTTGCAAAGGCCTTTATTTCAACAATCTGGCTCGCAGCTGCTGTGGGGGAGTAAAACCAACAACAACCACCTCACGGAGCCCTGCAAGCCTAGGTTCTTTCGATCTGCTTTACTAAGGAAAGCAACATTAACGGGTTAACAATCCTACTTTAATCCAGTATACAAATATCATTCACTTAGTTCAGGGGGAAAAGCCAGCACCCTGAACTTCAGAGCAAATACAAGCAAATTACAAACATACATTTATAAACAGACCAAATACAATTCATAGTTACCAACATCTGAGTTCAGCCAGAAGCTCGACAACAGCTGGCTCAGAGTTATGTGTCACTACTGCTGCAGCTCAGAGCTCTGAAAAAAGAAAGCCAACTCCTGGTTTTATATATCTTGTTCAGGGTCAAAGGTGAGTCACACATGCAACTCATGCACATGACCTAAAATCATCACAAAAACGTGACTTAAATCCACATGGTCTAAAAGCCTCTGATGTCACAAACATGTTACTCAAACCCATGTAAACTAGGCTTTCCCTTGAGGCAAGGAGGCCATCAAAGACTCCTAATTTAATCGAGGAAACAAAGGCCAAACTCTTCAAGGGCACTTCGTTGAATAAGTGCTAAGAGCCCATCTTGATTCTCAATACAGCCTTTGTTTTTGATAAACAAAGCAACAGGAAACCACTGGACTTGAATGAGTAGGGAGGTTAAGGAAAGGGGGTTAAGGAAAAATCAATTTGGCAACCCAGTTGGGCTAGATTGGGCTAGAGATACTTGAAGCAGAGATACCAATTAGGATGCTTCTGTGATAATGTAGGTGAGAAATAATTAGGGCCTGAACTGTAAGTAGATAGAAGGAGTCAGATCTGAAAAATGTAGTGGAGGTTGGAATAGCAAGGTTTGACAGCTAATTGGATACGAGATGAGAGGAAGAGTGAGGAATCAGATATAATTCCAAGATTATAAAACTGGAAGATTAGAAAGATGGTGGCACTTGTGACAGAAATATGAAAGTTTAAAAGAAGGGACACTTGGGGGGGTGGGGACAATAATGAGTTTTATTTTGCTTTGGTTGAGTTTGAGATATCTTTGGAACATGCAATTTCGAATTTTAAATCATTCATCAGTGATGGTGAATTGAAGTCCAGGAAGAGATGGTGGTTGGATATATAGGTCAGGGAGTTATCAGCATAGAGATGATATCACAAGCAGAGAGAGTTTAGATAGAAGCATAAAGAGCCAAGGACAGAACCTTGGAGAATAGATGGGGGGGGGGGTTAATGTGCATAATGAGTGAGGAAAGGGGAAGAACAGTCAGAGAGGTAGGAGAACCAGGAGAGAATACTGTCACAAGACCCCAGGGAAGAGAGGGTATTCAGGAGGAGAGAGCGGTCAACAGTATGAAATGCAGTAGACAGGCTGAAAATGGTAAAGGCTGAGAAAAGATCATCAGATTTGGCAATTAAGAGATGCTTGATAAATTTGGAAAGAATAATTTCAGTTGAGAAAAGAGGTTAGAAACCAAAATGAGGAGTGAAGGAGCAGAGAAGAAATGGAGGCAGCAATATAAGCAGCATTTTTTTTCCTAGGAGTTTGGCTGAGAAAGGGAGGAGAAATATAGGATGAAAGCTTAATTGAGTGAGTGGGATCTAGTGAAGTTTTGGTTTTTTTTAAAGATGAGGGAGAATTTCGCATATCTGAAGGAAGAAAGAGAAAATTCATATACAATGACCTCAATTTTTTTTCAGTGAAGCAAGGGGTGAGGGCCTTGTGAGAAAAGAGAAAGTTTAAAAAAGTTTTTGTAAGGAGTGATACAGCAAATCAATTAGGGAGGAATAAAAACATTGTCTCATCCCAGTGAGGATCCAGGTGAAGTCAGACAACATATTGAGAGTTACCAGAAGAGCAGGTTGGTTTTCAAAGAGACACAGGAACTAGAGACCAAATTGCCAACATTCGCTGGATTATGGAGAAAGCAAGGGAGTTCCAGAACAACACCAACTTTTGCTTCATTGACTACACTAAAACCTTTGACTGTGTGGAACACAACAAAATGTGATAAGTCCTCAAAGAGATGAGGAGTACCAGATCATCTCTCTTGTCTCTTGAAAAGCCTATATGTGGGTCAAGAAGCAATAGTTATGGGGGGCGGAGCCAAGATGGCGGCTGGAAAGCAGGGACTAGCGTGAGCTCCCTGCCGAGTCCCTCCAAAAACCTATAAAAAATGGCTCTGAACCAATTCAAGGACTGCAGAACCCACAAAACAGCAGAGGGAAGCAGGGCTCCAGCCCAGGACAGCCTGGATGGTCTCTGGGTAAGGGCTATCCCACACGGAGCTGGGAGCTGGGATCTGGGAGTGGAGCAAAGCAGAGCCCAGCATGAGCAGCGCGGACCAACCAGACCAGGAGCTGGGCGGAGCGGGCCCTAGCGCCCTGAATCAGTCAGCTGCGGCAGTTACCAGACTTCTCAACCCACAAACACCAAAGACAACAGAGAGGGTTAGTGGGAAAAGCTGCGGGAGTGGAAGGAGTTCGAGGTTTGGTCACTGCCCCCGGGGCAGCGGAGGTGGGGCAGCTACAACTGCAGTTGCTTCCGGCCCCAGGCCCACTTAGTGGGAGGAATTAAGTGGTGAATCAGAGCAGGAGTGCACAGCCTGCTGAAGATCTAAGCCCAGTCTGGGTTGGGGGTTCTTGGGGAAGGAGGAGTGCTGCTGTGGCAGAGCTGGCACATGCCCCCCAAACGTGGAACATAGAACTCTTTAGTTTACAAGCAGTCATACCCCGCTGAAAAACTCAAGGGTCAAGTTAGTTGGTTGGGAATATGGCCAGGCAGCAAAAACACACCCAGATTCAGTTCTCAGACTTTGGATTCTTTCTTTGGTGACAAAGAAGACCAAAACATACAACCAGAAGAAGTCAACAAAGTGCAAGAGCCTACACCAAAAGCCTCCAAGAAAAACATGAACTGGTCTCAGGCCATGGAAGAGCTCAAAAAGGATTTGGAAAAGCAAGTTAGAGAAGTAGAGGAAAAATTGGGAAGAGAAATGAGAAGAATGCAAGAAAACCATGAAAAACAAGTCAATGACTTGCTAAAGGAGACCCAAAATAATACTGAAAAATACACTGAAGAAAACAACACCTTAAAAAATAGACTAACTCAAATGGCAAAAGAGCTCCAAAAAGCCAATGAGGAGAAGAATGCCTTGAAAGGCAGAATTAGCCAAATGGAAAAGGAGGTCCAAAAGACCACTGAAGAAAATACTACCTTAGAAATTAGACTGGAGCAAGTGGAAGCCTAGTGGAATTTATGGAAATCAAGATATTATAAAACAGAACCAAAGGAATGAAAAAATGAAAGACAATGTGAAATATCTCATTGGAAAAACCACTGACCTGGAAAATAGATCCAGGAGAGAGAATTTAAAAATTATTGGACTACCTGAAAGCCATGATCAAAAAAATAGCCTAGATATCATCTTTCAAGAAATTATCAAGGAGAACTGCCCTGATATTCTAGAGCCACAGGGCAAAATAGAAATTGAAAGAATCCACCGATCGCCTCCTCAGATAGATCCCCAAAAAAAATCTCCTAGGAATATTGTCACCAAATTCCAGAGCTCCCAGATCAAGGAGAAAATATTGCAAGCAGCCAGAAACAATTTGAGTATTGTGGAAACACAATCAGAATAACCCAAGATCTGGCAGCTTCTACGTTAAGAGATCGAAGCGCTTGGAATACAATATTCTGGAGGTCAATGGAGCTAGGATTAAAACCTAGAATCACCTACCCAGCAAAACTGAGTATCATGCTCCAAGGCAAAATATGGACTTTCAAGCTTTCGCAGTGAAAAGACCAGAGCTGAATAGAAAATATGACTTTCAAACACAAGAATCAAGAGAAGCATGAAAAGGTAATCAAGAAAAAGAAATTGCAAGGGACTTACTAAAGCTGAACTGTTTTGTTTACATTCCTACATGGAAAGATGATGTGTATGATTCATGAGACCTCAGTATTAGGGTAGCTGAAGGGAATACGCGCATATGTGTGTATATATATATATGTATGTGTATATATATATATGTATATGTGAGTGTGTATGTATGTATATATGTATGTGTATATATATATATAGAGAGAGAGAGCAGGCACAGGGTGAGTTGAAGATGAAGGGAAGATATCTAAAAGAAATAAAATCAAATTAAGGGATGAGAGAGGAATATATTGAGAGAGGGAGATAGGCAGAGATAGAATGGGATGGATTATCTCGCATAAAGATGGCAAGAGGAAGCAGTTCTGTGGGAGGATGGGAGAGGGCAGGTGAGGGGGAATGAGTGAATCTTGCTCTCATCAAATTTGGCCGGATGAGGGAATACCATACATACTCAATTGAGTATCTTACCCCACAGGAAAGAAGAGAGAAGAAGATAAAAAAAAGGTGGGGACGATGGAGGGGAGGGCAGATGGGGTAGAAGTAATCAAAAACAAACACTTCGGAAAGGGAACAGGGTCAAGGCAGAAAATTCAATAAAGGGGGATGGGTTGGGAAGGAGCAAAATATAGTTAGTCTTTCACAACATGAGTATTGTGGAAGGGTTATACATAATGATACACATGTGGCGTATGTTGAATTGCTTGACTTCTTAGGGAGGGTGGGTGGGAAGGGAAGAGGGGAGAGAATTTGGAACTCAAAGTTTTAAAAACAGATGTTCAAAAACAAACAAAAAAAAATTTTGCATGCAACTAGAAAATAAGATACACAGGCAATGGGGCGTAGAAATTTATCTTGCCCTACAAGAAAGGAAGGGAAAGGGCGATGGGAGGGGAGTGGGGTGACAGAAGGGAGTAACTGGGGAACAGGGCAACCAGAATATACGCCATCTTGGAGTGGGGGGGAGGGTAGAAATGGGGAGAAAATTTGTAATTCAAACTCTTGTGAAAATCAATGCTGAAAACTAAATATGTTAAATAAATAAATTTAATAAAAAAAAAGAAGCAATAGTTAGAACCAAACACAGAACAACTGACTGTTTTAAGACTGAGAAAGCAGTACAACAAAGCTGTATTTTGTCACTTTATTTAATTTATATGCAGAGTACATCATGGGAAATGCCAGGCTAGACAAATCAAAAGCCAGAATTTAGGGTGCCAAGAGAAATATTCAGAAGAAAATCTCAGATATTGTACAATAGGAGCCAGAGAGTAAGAATATGACCTATGACTCCACAGTTGATGTAAACTACCTTAAATAACAAAAGAAGCTCCAACTGTCCCATTGCATAACTTGCAGATGACCCTGGGCCATCCCTGGTATTATGGTTCTGCTGCTATATAATAAGTGGCCTAGCTTATGGAGAGGTGGTGGTGGAGGGTAGGGATCTACCATTCTGTCCTGTTGCTGCCTAGGGCTAGTCTCATGAGTAAACTCCCCCAATTACTATCAAGCTGTCATGGACCCCTCTTTCTTTGGAATCTCAGTATTCTCTCGGAGTGTCTGCCACCCTACAATTGGCATAATCAGGGCAGAACAGACTTGCCCCCTTATAGATATGCAGATGAGACCACTCTGATAGCAGAAAATGAAGAAGAATTAATAACCCTCTTGATGAGGGTGAAAAAGAACAGTGCATAAGTTAGGTTGAAACTACATTAAAAAAAAAAAAACAAGATGATGACAACTGGCCCCATCACTTCTTGGCAAATAGAGGGAGAAGTAATGGAAGTAGTGTCAGATTTCATATTCTTGGGCTCAAAGATCACTGCAGATGGAAACTGTAGCTGTGAAATTAAAAGACACTTGCTCCTTGGAAAGAAAGATATGGCAAATCTGGACAGTATACTAAAAGGCAGAAACATCACCTGGCCAGGTAAAGTACATCTAGTTAAAGCTATGTTTTTTCCAGTAGTAATGTGTGGTTACAGGAATTGGACTATAAGGAAAGCTGAGCATCACAGAATCTATGCTTTCAAATTGTGGTGCTAGAGGTCTTTTGAGAGTCTCTTGGACATCAAGGAGACCAAATCAGTCAATACTTTATTAAGACTATTCCTTGGAAGGGCAAATAGTGAAGCCGAAGCTTAAATACTTTAGCCATATCATGAGAAGACAGCACTCATTGGAAAAGTCTCTGATGTTGGGAAAGACTGATGGAAAAAGGTCAAGGGGATTAGATGGATAGACTGTATCATGAAAGCAACATGAGCTTGGACATTTTTTTGGGAGATAGTGGACAGTAGAAGGGCCTGCATACTATGGTCCAAGGAGTCACAAAGAATCAGACACAACTGAACAAATGAACAACAACGAATGATGTACCCAGTCAGCAGAGTTGTGACTTCTTCCAGCTCCTTTCAACAGGTAAGAGTGAAGGAAACAGATGGAAACAGAAGTAAACAAGGAGTCAGTTTTAGCAAGGGATAAGCAGTGTTAGGAGAAGGGAACAAGAGAGTTGAGAGGACATATAGTTGAATTGGCTATCAGAAGATAGGGAGGGGAAGGAAAGTGAAATCTGAGCAGGTGTCAAGCCCAAGAAAGCCCCCAGAGGCAGAAGGACTGGAGTTCTCAATGGGTGGGTTTAGAAGGAGTGAAGCAGAGGGAGAGATAAAATGATAGATTATGGTCAGGTACAGGAGTATCAGAGTTTTTAATTGGAGAATTGGAACACTTGTGTGTAATGTGAAATCTCTATGTGAAAGAACTAGCCCAACAGAAACAGAGGCATTAAATGCTGGGCTAAAATAATAGGAATCAGCTATATTCTTCTCCTCTACTAGGATCTTTCCGGGAATTCAACTATTGAGAGAATATGTTAGTATTTCACCTTTGCAACATTTCTCACTACCACAACTCTAGTGCAGGCCCTCATCAACTTGCACTTGGACTATTACAAGAGCCTGCTAGTACACCCACCTGCCTCAAAACTCTCCCCACTCCAAACCATCCTCCATTCAGCTACCAAAGTAAATTGCCTAGACTCATTTAAGGTGGGTGGATGGCAAAACTCTATCTAGTGATTTTTTGCATCTAGGCCAGACGCATAAATGCACCTTTAAAGAAAAATTCATTTGGGGAGAGATCAGGGTAGGTTAGGCAGCAATTGATCTGAAGTGCAAAGACCATGCTGCTGGAATTCTAGCAGTAAACTTCCTATTTTAATTAATTGTTCTTGCTAACTAGGTGTCAAGTTCCATTGATTATGCACTCATACTGTCAGCTGGTCACTTTCTACCCACCTTCTACTCACACACACCTAACACCTCTATTAATGGCTCTACTGGACATTCATGAACACTAAGAATACTTCTGAATGGTATTCTAGTTACCTTCCCCTAACAAAGTTATAAGAAGCAATTTATAAACATTACTTAAGATTTTTTCCCCTATCCTCAAAAAGCTACCCTGTAATTTCTTTTCATCCTTTACAAACTACACTAGGTCTGAGATGGAAATGAAGGGGCAGGGAGCAATTAGGTTTTTTTTTTTTAAATTACATCAAAATCAAACATTTTCTTTTTCATCATCATTTATTAAACTACCAAGTAACCCCCAATGACAGAATCATATATACCAAAGCTCAGAAGCAAAAGGATGCTGATTAAATGCTTGGTTCATTTTACTGGGGAGTTCAACCCTATTACCAATAGTAACAGAACATTTGAATATTAAAATGGGACTCTGTAATCCCAGGCAAACTTTTATTTGAAAACCTTAAAAGTAATTCAGTTTTAAACCAAAGGAATGCTGTATTCTAGATAATGTGAAAGTATCTTTAAAGGAAAAAAAAGTTACTCTCACATACTATTTGTAGAATACAGAACATGCTAAGAAAGCTGAAATATTTAGAAATTATTCAAATTTCAGAAAGTAGTCAAGAAACTAAAAAACTTCTAACTAATCACATACTATGAAGGATAATGAAAAAAATAAATCATTTTGAAACAGTGGGTGACATCATTACGTGCATTCTGGTAGAATTCACAAACAAATTCAAAGAGGCCCCCAATCACAAAATTGGAGCATCATTCTCAGCTATCAATGGAAATCATTGACCTTGCTACCAAAAATGGGCGGGGGGTGGGGGGGGGGGCGGGGTGGGAGGAGAAGGTATTTATTGCATACGAGTTGTATAAGTGAATATTAACATCTGGGCAAGAAGCTTAAAAGACTTTACAAGAAATATTTCACAAATATACTGCCATATACATACAAACCCACACCCACACACATACTTGTTATGAGTAGGTCTCCCAGGTATTGAGAAAGAGCAGAAAATTAACAAAATAGAAGACTCTATAAAACCCTTGGCCGCTCTGGTAGCCAAATAAGACAAAATGGTTAATCATAAAGCTGCCAAAGGCTTACCAACCAGCTCAAAGTTGTCAAAATATTTCTCAGTATTTAAAACAGAAGAAAGGCTACAATATACCATATTCTGAAGATATATAACCCAATTATATTTGAAATCATGTGGAATTTCACCAAAAACACTAATTCCCCACTGTTAGAATGAGCAATAACTTGTTTTCGGTATGCCTCCACCCTACTGTGAAGCCCCTGGCCCCCTTTTTAGAGGAATTCCCCTCCATAAGGCCCTCAGTGCCTTCACGCTACCTAGATTTTCCAGGATCCTCTACACTGCTGGCTCTCCCCCAGTCAGCATTCTATGACTTAACCTTTCCTACTTATTCCCACCATCTAATAAACCTTCAAAAAAGTACCCATCACTTGTCTCATTCCCTCTAAGTGAAACTCCTAGAGGACAGACTCCTTTGAGTTAAGACAGAGGGGAATGGAGAAAAGAGATCTCTGAGTGAGAAGAGCAACCCTTTTTCTGCCCTTCCAATCATAGTAGGTAGTCAACTACCAATTTCTGCCTAGAACCCATTTTGTCATTTTTTTTTTACTTTTTTCAATAAAGGAAAGTGCTTGTGGTGGACTATAATGATTTTATGTGGATAGCAGATGGACAACCAGAAGGCTATTACTGGGGAACAGTGACTATACCTACACACTTCTGATGGTGAGAGAGGCTATGAGGAACCCATTTTTCCTTCTTTCCCTTTCACCCAAGCCCCTCTAGTTCCCTTTTCCTTTCTCTTCTCTTCATCCATAAAGCTCTAGCAGCAGTCATTTCAAGTTAAAGGTCTAATATATGAAGAAAGGTGATCAGGGAATACTGTGCATTTCCACTCATCTTGGGCAAATTTAGCTCTTATATTGAGTTCCCTGACCTGGCAACTGTGGACATAGAGGGGAGTAACTTTTATCCTATTTAACTTTGAAGTTATCCTTTTAATCCCTATTTAGTAAATTTGGTTTTAATTAGATTTTATGGTTCATAAGTACTTATTATGTTATACCAAGAGCGAGTGAGACACACCACAGAGTATAAGTTTTAAATGGAGAATTTATTAGCCGGCGGCCATTCGGGGTTCAACCCAAATCAAAATGACCAAGAGTTTGGGGTGGAGAAGTCAAATTTATACAATAGATCAAGAAGCAGTGGTTAATTATCTCTTGAAACTTGCATATGTTATTTTAGCAGGCTCGACAAGCCTCTTCCACTTTACATGAAGAGGAACCTCCTAAACAGACTGCAAGTACAGCATACCAGATGGCTGACAAAGTGTCAACTGAATTACAACCCAGGATCTCTGTGTCCAATTTGCCATTTACATCCCACAACATAAGATAAGAATAAGGAATTCAAGAGAATGTCTGGGGCTGAGGCCTTCATCTTTCAAGACCATAGGCAGACCAAGGGACGCTCCAGCTGGGTTTGCTGACACAAGATAGAGACGTCTCTCAGCCCACTGAGGAAAGAAATAGAGATTGCTGAGCATCAGGCCCTTCCCCTGGCCAGTTAGTCCATACTCCCAGAACAGTCACAGGGCCAAGGACACCCGCTGAATGCCAAATGGCGGGAACGAAGTCTGTTTTTCTTATGCAAACTGGGGTTTTTTAGTTAGGGGCTGGGGCAGGGTTTTTTTTTTTAGCAATAGCTGGCTGCTCAGGTACCACAATTACATTTTAAAACTTTATCTTGAGTAGTAGGCTAAGCCTATGTTACTGCTTTTGCTGACTACATGGTCTCCTGCTTCATTTCAAATCCTAACTCTGTCCTTTACTAGCTATGTGATCTTAGGCAAGTGACTTAACCTCTCTGGGCCTTGATTTCCTAAAATATGTAAACTGAGTCATTTGGACTAAGTCAACTTTAGGTTGCCTTTTAGATGTAAATCTAGGATCCTTTGATTTGTTTTCCAGAATCCCAAAGTAACGGAACTGGGAAGCACAGCTGTTCTACTCATTTTCTAGGACTAAGAATCTTCTTTTATGGTCCCTCTTATAAGAACTCAGGACAATCAACCAGAAACAAAATATAACTTTTCCCACTTTTTTGCAGGTCCTTTTGCAACCTCTAATTTGAGATGGAATTGGAAGGGATAGCAACAGGCAATTTTTAACATGGGACTGGAGTTCAGAAGACATACTAGGGCTGACTATATTGATTTAAGCATCATCCATAGAGATAGCATTTAAATTCTTGGGAGCAGATGAGATCACCAAGAGAAGGAGTGTAAATGAGAAGGGAAGCTAGCTCAGATCCATTCTAAGGATTTAGCAGATGGATGATGATCTGACAGAGAAGAAAGATAAAGCATGGTAAGACAGGGAGGAGAACAAAGGGAATAATACTGTCACAGAAGCCAAAGCAGAAGAGAAAATATCCAAGAGTATGGTGTTATCAACAGTATCAAAAGCTGCAAAGAAGTCAAAGAGGATAGAGACTGAGAAAAATCAACCAAACTGACTAGTTAAAATACCTTGGAGGGAGCAGCTTCAGTCAAGTTGTAGAAACCAAAACGGCAAATGGTTGAGAATTACTTCAGTGATGAGAAAATGACTATAATGATATGATTATTATAAATAAGGCAAGAAGTAAACATAATTCTAAGAATTTGGTAGTAATACACAGGACAATAGCTTAAGGAGATAAAAGGTCAAGTAAGTTTTTTTAAGTAATGCATAAGACCAGAGCATATTTTATAGGCATTTGTAAAGATGCTGGTACACAGGGAAATAAACGATAGGGTGGGGAAGGGGAATGCAGTGAGGCAGGTATCGAAGAGGTATATAAGGATAACTGACAGAGACAGCTCCTGGATGAGATAGGGAGGAATGGGATCAAAAGCACAAGCATCAGGTGTTGGGGACTTGAGTCAATGGTCACGGAGTGAAAGAAGATAGACTTAAAAAAAATATGACTCACAATACAAAGATTAAGGCTAGTAGGATGGATTCTCAGACACAGAGTTGGAGGAAAATTTCTCCTATTTCTAATTGAAGAAACTAGTCATTGAAAATTTTATGTAAATAGGTCAACCGGACAAGGAAAAAGAAAAACTGTTGTCTACTCTGCTCTCATCTTTGATGGCCACTGGTTTAGTTGAGCCACTGAACCACTGACACCAGTCTGGGGATCCAATGATACACCATCGTCAATCACAAAATATAGATATTTATAGAATTCAGGACTGTAAGGGACCTCAAAGATCACCTAATTCAACCCCCTTATCTGAACAATGAATAAATAAATAATAAATCCATGAATAAACTGAGGCCTGAAACGATGTAGGTAACAAGTAGCATAGCTAAGATTGGACCTGATACCTTCAGAATATAAACATAGTGCTTTTCACCACTAGACAGGCTATACTGCTTCTTTCTGTCCCAGAAGGGCAGAAAAAAGTCCCATGCTTAGAGCTACAATTGGAGAAGGAACCTGATAACAAACTTGTACCTAGGTGTTGGTATGGAGACAACTTTAGTCCCAATATTTACTACGCTTTTCCTTCAGGAACTTGATTTAATTTTTATTCTGTAAAAATACAATATGATACAATGCTAAAAACCCATAAAATCCACAGATGGAAAGAAGTACTTACCACATTCTGGTTGATCTTGTGTCGAAAGCATGTGATATTAACTACATAAGGCCAGTCATCAGGTTCCATCAAGACCCCGGTAGCATGGGCACAGGTCACATGAAAGGAAGCTGGGCAGCGTCCATAAGAGCACTGGATGCAGGCCCCAGAAACTTTCTTAACTCTCTGTCTACAGAAGATGCATTTCTGTAAGAGAAAAACAGAAAATAATGCAAATGAAAGCACAGTAGTTCCGCTGATTCCCAAATACCACGGGATAAAAGCTATGAAAAAAAAAAAAAGGAAAAAGGTCTGTTACACCACCAACAAAGCCCATTCTCTCCAGGGATCACAGTAGTGAAAACAGCTGTAGCAACATGATCTGCCTACTTTAAAGAAAACATCATCCACACACTATAAGAAGCATATTTAAATACTTCTGGTGGTAGGGAAGGCCAAACCTATCTGACCACACTTGCCTAATTACACAATATAGATATGAACCCCAAACACATTTCTATGAATCGGCCTACAATGCCAAGTTCATCGTTGTTTAACTAGAAGATTTTTATACTAAGAAATGTGCCTGGAGGGTGGGAACAAACACTAAATCCTAAGGGAAGGCTTCAAAAATACTGTAGTAACATATAGATGGCCAGGGATTTTTAAAAATTTATTTTCTTTACAGGAAAAATCAGAATGTTAAATGGTCTAATGTGGCAACTGAGGACTCAAGTATTTAATAATCCAAATCTGAACCCAAAGTGCCTAACATGAAAACCTGCTTCCTGAAGTGAGTAAATTGAAAATCACCCCAAAGGGCATAATTTTGCCAAATATTTGTAGCTAGCTGTGCCCAAGGAAGCTAGAATGAAAATAAAAACAGCAATAATGATGGTCACAATTCCAAAATTAAATTGCAGACAATTAGTCCTATAGCATGTCAACACATTTCTTAGGAGAGCCAGAGAAAATCCAACACTTTTATGTTATGGAAGCTTTGTAAATGAAAACTAGAAGGTTATACAAGATATAAAATTATAAGAAAATGACAACAAAATTTTACTGATATAGTTGTAATCCTTTAGCAGAAATATTACATATACCTACAGAAAAAAAAATAAAAACTGAATGAGTATTCAAAGCAAACATGAGAAGAAAAGAGAAAAACACACTGGCTATTTTGGCAGCTGAGGCAGTTTCACAGCACATTAGATATCCTCAGAATGAAGATCCACAATTTTTATTGACATTTTAGAAGACAGTTGTGTTTATACTCATTTTCTCTATTGGCACAAAATGTATATTGCAATAATATTGTTACTATTAAAAGTTCATAACAGATCACCCTGAGTTATGAAATAAGAAGTACATTATAATTTGGAACTTAGAATCTCAGATTTTATAACTTTTCTAGATGAGTACAGAGTGAGATGGGAAGTTGGGAAATTAGCTGTCAGCTGGTGTTGAGGGAAGAAATTTTGATTCTTAGTCTCCTTTTACTGATAAGAGTGCTTAAAATACTTCATTACGAAGCTTGATTTTGTCAGTGTTGGTACCCTGTCCAGTGGTACAGTTTCCAATTCTCCCCATACCTCAAGAGTTGAGGTTCAGAAAAACTGATCATCTGGATGTTAACCTTCTTTCAATGAGTTTCTCCAAACTTCTATCCTTGAGAGGACAGATATACAGTGCTAATTTGGCAACATCTGTATTAGACCAGCATGGCTTCTGAGGAGCCATGGTCACCTGCATGCTATGATGGGGCATAAAAAGAGGTCCAAAAATACTAAACTGTTAGGTTCTACTAAAAGCACTGGCATTGAATTTAAAGTACAGAATTATTTTTGTTGAGTCATTTCAGTCACGTCTGACTCTTCGTGGCCCCATTTAGGATTTTCTTGGCAAAGATACTAGAGTTGTTTGGCATGAGGCTAGTAAATGTCTAAGGCTAAATTTGAACTCAGAAAAATGAGTCATCCTGACTCAAGGCCTGGCACTCTATCCACTGCACCACCTAGCTGTCCAAAGTGTATAGGGATAGATAAACTACAGGCAAAGGGGCTGATCAAGCCTACTGTTTAATATCCCACCATGGACAAGTAATTTTAAAAATGTATCTGTAACTATTCTATTTTTACCTTAAAAAGTCACATAATATATGATGACTGTTATTTATTTAAACATGTAGGTAGAAGGGGTGCTAGATAATGTTTGTGCTACAATGCCAACTGCAACCCGATTTTCTAACCTTGTGTGTCTTATGAATGACTTTTTTCCCTTATGTGTCAATGATCTGTAACAGAACACAAACATAATCGAAGCATAAGTAGGTGAGGCACAGAATAGTAAATAATTAAAAGATCATCACAAAGTAGAGAAGAGTTCTTAAATCTTAAAAGTTATTCCACAGGAATTTATGGAAGAAAGGGACAGAGAAAGGTATTAACACTAACTAGAAGGGATTTTTTAGGTGAAGAGGTTGTAGCAGAAATAACAAAAACTCATACTTATGCTGTATTTTATGATTTATATGCGCCTCAAGACCAACCTTGTAAGTCAGGTAGTATAAGTACTGATATTTTCATTCTGCAGATGGAGAAACTGAGGCACAGAAGTTAAATGACTTGCCTACAGTAACACAGGTAAACATGGCTCCCTAATTCCCAAAGGGAAATTGGTAGAGATGGCAACCATTACTATGGACAAGAATCTCTATCAACCTACTCTTTTTACCTTCAATATAAAACATGGCATAGCTATATGCAAATGCAAGATTTCACTGACCTAAATAACAAGTAACAGAAATAAAGTTCTCTCTGTAAAAAAAAAAATTTATTTTCTTCTCAGAGTTTTAAAGTAGTAAAGCCTGACGTGAACCATAGTTATGGCCTTGGGGCAAAGAACACAAAAGCCTGCGGTACATTCTGACCAGTGCCTAAGAACACAGCCAACGTGCACAGAAAATATCAGATGACCAATATCCATCCATTTAGCCCTTTGTTACTGCTTTCACAGTAACCTCTACCCTGAGAGGCTTCATTAGCAGAGCAGCTAACAATTTGGAATTTTGAAATAGCTAAACACAATAGGCTTCATTACAAAGCAACCAAAGGGACCAAGTTCTCATTTAATGAAACAACTCAAAATCAGACATTCTAGTAAAGCAGAAAGAATGTTGGGTTCTTTAATTCCAGCTCTGATATTTTCTAATTTTTGTGACTTTGGACAAGATACTTAGCCTCTCTAAGGCTCAATTTCCTTTTCTTCAAAATGAAAGTTTTGCACCAGATGATGTATTTATTAGCTTATGAACACAGGAAAAATCTCACGTGTCCTAGGTAGCAATTATAAACATATGCGACTACTTACCCATTATCTCCCCAGATGTTACTGCTGAAGATTCACTTGTTCTGAAGTGAATTGCACAAGTTCTAAGATAAGACATTCACAATGTGAACATAAGAAACCATACCCTAATCTTCCCTTGGAAAGTTCACTTGCCCATTCATGCATTGCTCTTGGTTGAGCAGTTACTTTAGCCAACTAGAACTGAAGGGGACAAATGGGTGTTGGTAGGTCCAATGGAAGGAGTAGGGAAGACCTGGGAAGTCTGCTCAGAATGATGGCAAAAAGTAAAATGAAACCTGGCAATGGGACTTTGTGAAAGAATGTCTTCAAAACTTTATTGAACCTAGTGAGTTTCTGAAATCAGGCAAGATTCAGATCCCCAAAGTGATCCAAGAATTCCTTTTCCATGAATTCTAGTTTTACAGAGTCAGAATAATTCTCCCTTTTCCTTTCTCTCCCTTTACTGATGCCTACTCAGGAATGTCCCAATATAAATTCTGTGGAATTAATTTCTGAAAGAATTATCCACAATAATCTCTGGACCTTGGATTCTCTGTTCTTGCTTGAGTTTATTTGTTCTTAAGGATCCAAGTGTCCTGAACAGCAAACTATTCTTGAAGAAAGGAGAGAAGAATGGAGAGTGGCTTCAGTGCAAACCTGAGGGAAGGTGGAGGAAATGCCTCCAAGAAACTGTTTAATTAAAATTTAAAAGGCCAAAGGACAGAAATGAGGTGAGGTGAAGATCTTGGCAACCCTAAACCAGCCATATGAAAAGGGACTATTCGTAAATGAAATATCTGACACCATTCTTTGGAATATTTTGCATGTACAGAAATTATCTTTTTTAAAGCACTAATGAACACAGGGTATTTGAAGAATTTTAGACAAAACAGAAGCAAGAAATGAAGATCTTACTGCCTCTCTAATAGATCTGATTCACAATGAAATTATAAAATTCCATAAAGAAGCAAGGATTCTGTGGGGTAAAGGAATCTGAATACCATCTCAGATTTGCTGCAGAATTTTTTTTTCTCAAGGGGTACTCATTGTATGCTCAACTCACTGTCTGGCTAATAATTATTCCTTCTAAGGCAGGAGACTTCTTACCTTTTGGGAGATGAGAAGGTACTCTTACTCTCCCAAAACTTTTGGATGGACAAGAGGGGGAGATGGGAGAGATGAGGGAAGCACTGGAATATGTCAGGCTAGGTCAGGGAAAGGGGGTCCTGAAAAACTAGTAAAGCAGTGTGGCAGTGTGCTGATCAACACGGAAGGTCGCAATTTAAGGGGCATGTCTCAGAGTAATGTGATATACCAGTGAACCCCTTGAAGGGAGGGCGTGGCAACGGCTGTTCTCTATCATTTGCGATTAACTGTTAGAGACCCTTAGCTTGAATTGCTTTACTATCTACAGTAAAAAAGAATGACAACCCAGAAGAGAGGATGTGAGAAATAAATTCAAGACAAATGCAAATATCAATTAATAATAAATAAGATTTATAAAGTATACGGACTCTCATCTCAGGTTTCCCAACAATAAAACAGGAACCTTTTGCTACCGTTTCCACAAGGATGTTCAAGAAGAAAAGCTTTTAAACATGTCAGCTACTTCGAGAACCTCCAAAGTTAAGACCACAGACCATTTTTTCCCCCACACCTATTCTTCCAAAGTCAAGTGCTGTGAGGATTCCTCGGGCGAGTATGATTTATATAGCACTGTGTTGACTCAGGGGACTGTAGATTTCCATACTTATTCCCATGGCATAGGCTATTAAGGCTACTAATGGATACAAAAACTAATGAAGTAGATGGTACGGACGATCTGTGAATCACCAGATTTTAGGTTCCTTGAATGCATAGCATGGCTGCTGTAAAGAGCACTAAAAAATGTTGAGCTGGAAAAGTCTGAAGCAGTTACTTTGTTGTTTGCACATTTTTAAAATCTACTTTGTAATATATTGCGATTCTTTTTGTTATCTTGCGAGATTATTGTTTTCTTTTCTAAATAAATGATTCCAAACAGGCCACTCATACTTCAGTGTTAAATTACCGCATGCAACACTGCTAGCAACAATTAACTTTTCAGTGCTCTGGGTAAGATAATACATTAAGAAGGAATTGTTTTGCCTCAGTGAAGGGAAGTTTCCTTCCCCACTCTGATGAAATCACAGGTGCCGACCAATATCTACATACATATAGATATAGAAGCACACATACACAAATCACTATATATTTCACATTTTACCTACCTGTAATTGCTGTGAAACAAAGACTGTGTCATTTTTCATCTTTATATCCTTGTCATCTAGCTAGCAAACAGCTTAGTTTATTTTGATAAGAGCTGGTATTTGTACAGTGCTTTAAGGTTTACAAAACTCTTTAAACAGATCCACTTATGCACTATTCACAACAACCCTGGGAGGTGGGTGCTATTATCATCCTTACTGTACAGTTGAGGAAACTGAGACAATCAGAAGCTAAATGACTTGCCCAGAGTCACACAGCTAGTAAGTGCCTAAGACCAGATTTGAACTTGGGTTGACCTGGCTCTACGTCCAGTGCCATCTAGAAGCCTACAGTAAGTGACATTTACCTGCAGGGATACAAGTTCACATACAGGTAAAAATGGTATATATACAAAATAAATACAGCTGGGGGGGGGCGGGGCGGGAATAGAGATGGAGTGAGACACTGACAATAAAGGGAACTAGGAAGTGGCAGTTGAGGTGAGCCAGAAGAGAGCAAGGGCTTTCAGGAGGTAAAGGCAAAATTTTTCTAGTCTCTTTAGTCTAAGTGTGTGACAAAAACACAAACAAACCACATGAAACTACATTGTAAAATATAGTTCTGTAAATTTCTACAACCACTGGTAAGAGGAAATCCTCTGTCCTCCCCCGCAAAAAAAAAAAAAAAATTCAACATTTCAAGCTCAAAGCATTAAAAATAAATGGCTCATGATGCACAGGGTGTTGAATTAGACCTTTATTTATGATATGTGTCACAAGCCATTTATCATAACATTTTATATCTGGCTAGATTCACTCAGCTTCAAGTGAGAAAACTAGAAACAAGTCAGAGAGCTAGCTAAAGGAGGAAAGGCCAATGAGATGAGCTCAGCATAGCCAGGAGATGGAGAAGGAAGGTTTGGCAGAGATTTTACTTGCAGAATAAACCTGTGGTTTATTAAAAACATAGATAGGGAGTCCTTCTTGGTAGTGATTAAATGTTAAATAAGAAAAACCAAACAATAGCACTCTAGAACAAAACTGTGGGCAAAGCCAGATCATACCACAGGTGACAAACTGATGGCTAGTTTTTCATGCAAACTGCTTCAAGAACATTGTTGACACTGTTTTACTTGTGATTATGGA